>NC_046332.1:12542813-12592813 GCF_000738735.6 Corvus cornix cornix | reverse complement strand
CTGTTGAGACTATAAGAGGCTTTAAAAAACCCTAAACCCTTGCAATAGTCATTTATTAATTATATACAGGTTGAAATAGTCCGTAATAAGAAGGAATGTTAAAATTATTATGATTTGTTTCTTGGGTAAGATGAGAAAAACTGACAGGTGGAGAACTGCTGACTTAAGGTATCCCTTTTTTAAAATTCAGATTTACAGAGATTCCAAACTAAAAGAAAACTTATTTAAGGACACCTATGCATGTAAAATCTACATGAAAGAGATTCAGACAAAACTTAATGTATGAAAAGTTACCTGCATACTTGAAAGTAACTTCACTTACATATTTAAACCTATTTCGTTTTACAATCATGATAGTTTATTTAGAGTTTAACAATATTTGACATCAGTGGTCTCTGCACTGGTTCTTCAGACCACAGCACAGCAATATCAATCACTGGTGTGGGCTTCAAGCTTTAAAAATTTTATGTGATGTCTATAGTATAATTACCAGTGATATCTACATTTACATCAAGATTTAATATTAGTGCATGAAAATAAAGTCAGTTATACTGTAGAAGAATTAAATTTCTATGATTTTTTAATATAATACATAATAGAGTTACGCTTTATGTTGGCATGTTAAGATGCATAAGATTTTTATATGGTTGGATTATAAAGTGTCTAAACCTGAATTTTTTTAACTGTTACATTACTATATCTTAACCATATACATATCTATCTTTAAAAAGAGAAAAATACTCTTACAGCTGATGTTTACCTCTCATTTTAAAGCCTTTTCATTTATGTTCTGTCTCCAGACTCCCTCAACATTCCAATTTTCAGTGTCAGAATATTAAATCTTTTCTTTTCCTGAAGTCAGCTGATATAAAAATAAGAAGAAAATTATATTCTCAGGTTTGTCTTCTCAGTGTAGAAAGCAGAACAATTATTTCAGTATGAAATCCTCTTAACTGGATTGTTTGGCATTATTTAACCCACATATAAAGGCACTGGAGAATATTCTTGATAGCTTGTGAAGAGCAGATCCCAGCTAATTTTTGCAAATGAACAACACCGAAGAACAACCATTTCCATTGTGTAAAAAAAATCTTCTCTTGGAAATAACACCAGTTAACCTTACAGGAAAATAAAGGCATTATTGCATCAGGGGAGGTTTAAATTGGATATTAGTGGAAAAATTATCACTGAAAGAGAGGTCAGGCATTGGAATAGTCTACCCAGGGATGCAGTGGAAACACCATCCCTGGAAGTCTTCAAGAAATAGGGATGTGGTACTGAGGGATGTGGTTCAGTGGTGAATGTTGCAGTGCTGAGTGCAGGGCTGGACTCGATCTTAGAGGTCTTTCCCAACCTTAACCATTCTATGATTCGATAATTATTCAGATTCATAAAAAAGTTTGCACTGAATTTGTAAACTTCTGTAAATACTCTTTATTTTCAAAGTGTCTTGAACATTGTGAAAAACAATTTAATATTGTATCCTACAAAAATTGTTATGCAGCTTGAATTCAGCCACAAAGAGCTGTTTTCAGTTTAGTGTCACCTGGTTGAACAAAAGCAAAAGCAGTGAATATTTTACTTTTTTAAAGCATCTTCTCTGTATTCTGCAAATTCTAACCTTCATTTACAAATGATGTTCTAATTAGTTTTTGCATCAGATACTCACTGAGACATGAAGTCATATTGCTCTTCTAACTCAACCCTTTTCTACTCAAATTGGATGCTTTAAAAAAAAAAACATTTTTAATGGATTTTGTATTTTTGTAATAAAGTAACACACAAAACGAAACAAATAAAAAAATCAGTGCTCTACATGATACTAATTAGGCCATCCTATGCATTTGCAGTTAATCTGGTTATTAGTGTGATTTCATTCTAGTGAATTCTAACTGCTAATGCTGGATTTCATGATAAATATATCAGTTAATGAAGAGGCTAAATTAAGAGCTGTGAAGAATGAACTGGAAAAAGAACAATAAAATTTCTAATATTTACTATAATCTTGAATTCTCACAGAAGACTTTCACTGTTTGTACTGGGCCTATTCACTGCGTCTTATTCACATGTCTTAAAGTAAACTGAGAAAACTGGTTCATTGCAGGTGGACAGGATATCAGATGTTAATAATACAGAGTTCATTTCATGGCATTGATAAGAATTCAAATATCCCTTCTGAAGTGATGATAGAGTATATTATATTCTTTTTATTGTTCCTTATCATTACAAAGCTGCACATTTATACCTTATCTTTACTTGAGCGTAAAAGCTGAGCCTCGAGGCTTTTTAGCTACATCTATTTTTTGGTTGTGGCGTTCTGAATTCCAGTCGTATAAACTTTCAATGTAATTTATTCTAATTAATCTTAGCAAATAGCAGCCATCTCAAATAGACATAAAAGCATCTGTTTTAATCATAATCTAAATAAGAACACCAGAAGATAACAAAGAGGAGCAACATATAAGTAACCAGCATGTAAGTAACTTTATGAATAGCAAAACCTGACTTGGTTATGAATTGTATCCATAATTGCCCTATGTCAGTCTCAGACTAGCACTGTGATGGTAAATTGTTCCCAGCAAAGCCATGGCCATGTACCTTTTAACCTCCTGCTTCCATGGGTATTAAGTCACATTTGTGTCTGCTCTTCCTTTTTGTTCCTGCACTTAATGTATTCTCAGTAAGTCACAGAATCACAGAATGGTTCAGGTTGGGAGGGATCTGGTCCAACCTCCTTCAAGCACCCACCTGTTCCAGTGTGGGTCACCTCTGGAGGCTGCAGGTGGATCTCTGCACCCCTATGGACCTTCATGCTCTGCAAGGACACAGCTGTCTCTCCATGGACTGCACCACAGGCTGCCAGGGAATCTCTGCCCTGGCACGTCCTCTTCCTCCTTCTCCACTGACCTTGGTGTCTGCACAGCTGTTGCTCTCACAGATTCTCTGCTCTTCTCTGGGCTAAATGAATTCTTTTCAAGATTTTTTTTTTTTTTTTTACCTCTTAAGTGCAGGAAGTATTCAAGATACAGCTTTCTACAATCAGGTAACATCATACTGAGGAGTACTTTTACAGTATCTCTGTAGTAAACTTTTAAAACTATCAGAATGAAACCGACAAATGCTTATAATGGGAAAATCCAAACCCATTCAGGTTAAAGAAATATTTTAATCTTTCAGTCTATCAGGTGGCATAAAACTGTTTATTGTCTTCGGAAATTTCAGAAGATTATTTTATTAATACCTGAACATCCTCAAAAAGACAAAACACGGAGTGAATATTAACCATTTCACTGAATAACATATATGCTGGACAACACTTTTATTCCCCTATGCAAAGCTTCTCTTTCACTTACAGGTTCACCAGAAGAGGAAGAATTTTTCTGGTTAAGAATGTAGAATCCAAACTTTCATCTGAGTTAAAAATCATTGAGAAGTTTCAGGAAGTAAAGTTTGCGGAGGAAGAACATCTAGATACAAAAATATCGTCCTCAAGCAAACAACACCTTCTGTTAAAGATGGTGCTGCTGTTATCTTTATTTAATCTATAGTTCAAAACTCAGTTTATATTATTCCTCAGATTAAGAGGCTATGAAATATAATTTCTTGCCTATGTAAATGAGCATAGGGTATTCTAGGAATATTTTCAGGGTTCAAACATTCGAAAACTAATCATTGCTCAGAGAAGACACAAGTAGATTTCATCCAAATCAGAGAAAAACAAAACAGTTTTGGTCAAGTAAAATTTAGTAATTCTTATTACTTTGCACGGGGAAAAAAAAAAATCAGTTCTGACCTTGCAAAGGAAGTGTTAATGTAGAATGATATAGACTCTCAGCTTATTTTAAAGGGCATATTTGGTTCCACATCAGGTTCTCATCTAGACTCTGTCTGTCAGCTTTGTGTCTGTGATTAAACATTCAGACTAATTGAGAGTGTCTTAAACATAAGGCTGGATTTTCAATCTCTCTTTGGTTTAGGAAATATTTAAATATTTCAGTTGTGTTAAGCAAACGTGTGAGTGAAACTCCTTCAGAATATTCTAATTCTTGAGCTCTTCTCTTCAGTGGGGGAGGTTACCAGAATCAACCCTGATCATATAATTGGTCCCTCCTCTTAACCCCTGGCTAAAAAGTAAACGGAGATTTTAGCTGTCATTCTCTGATAATGTTGTATAAGATAGAGGACTCATGTTTGCAGAGCAAGAGGAAGTATCCCTCAGCCTTCTTGCTCCCAGGTGGAGCATCAAGGACTGCCAGATCAAAGGAAACATCTTTTTAAACATGTTGTAATGGAGAGAAATATCTGCCCCTTCTTACCTTTGTCTTTATAGTACAGAGAATCCTACTAAAAGCAAGATTCCCACATATTACTTAATAAAGCATCATTTCAAGCTGAGTGACAGAAAAATATATTAGAGTTTAAATGAGGGGGATAAAATAATGTCAAGTTTTCCCCAGAGTTATAACCTTTGTCCCTTTCATGGTTTTGAAGTCATTGCGGAATACAAGATAAATGATGAATTAGAGGGTTTCATTTTTACTTAAAGTCACATGATGGGCTTCTACTTGAAAATGTAGATGGATTCTTGAAATTGTGGAGAATGAATCCATATCATTCCATCCTACTAACATCTTAGCAAAAGGGGTTGTTAAAAAAATTACTGTACTCAAACAGCAGAGAACTGTATTTTTGCCCCCTCCATACTGCCTTTATGACTTTAATAAGAGAAGTTATTACAGTGGAAGACACCATCTCCTATGAGGACAGTCTGTCCTATGAAAAAACTGAGAAAATTGGGAATGTTCAGCCTGGAGAAGAGAGGACTCCAGGAGGACTTTATTGCAGCCTTTCAATACTTAAAGGGGACTTATATGAAAGATGAGGACAAATATTTGTTGTTATAGAAAAAGAGGTAATGATTTTAAACTAAAAGATGGTAGATCCACACTAGCTATAAGGAAGAATTTTTCACAGTGAAGGTGGTCAAACATTTGAATAGGTTGTCCCAGGTGTCATTTAAATGTCCCCTCCAACTCTATTCTATAATACTAAGGTTGTCATAAAACTGTTTGGAAAGATGGGGTTTTTCACATGGAATATGAAATCAATCCACCATTCCTAAAAAGGCAAATGATTCAGGCCATGTTAATAGTGAGCTGGGGGTGTTCTGGGGGTGTTTTTCGGGAAACTGAAGGCACTTACTTTTCAGGGCTAGGTTTCTTTTGAGGGATGCACCAACAGTCAACATTCCTGTGCCTCTTCATCGCAGCTTATTGATGATTTAGTGTCACCCACCCATTTGTGCACAGGCAGCGCTCCCCACAGCTCTGCAGCAGGAATCCATTGCCTCCTAGATCACTGCTTCTCTTTCTGTAGGCCATTAACTCCAAGCAGCATGCTTCAGTGGGCAGTGTATTCCTTACTAATTAGTTCGTGAATGAAAACACACACCTTCTTGTTGAGACAAGGGCTGCAGGATTTTTATCTCCTTAGAATACCTTCTAAAATCTGCTTCTCACTTTGGCCACTTTCATCATCAGTAATTTGAAGGCCTAAAAAATCTAAAATATTTATTTGCTTAAATCTTGATGACAGATGAGCATCTCTTTGATGGACAGATCAAAAGATCTGCAGAAAACACTCATCAGTTTACTTAATTTCAACCTGAATCAAATTTAGCTGCTATAGCTACTTAATAACTGAGTATGGGAGCAGAAGCATAATTTATAATGTCAGGAAATAAAATAAGTATAGTTACTTTAGAAGTGCAAATTTAATGCTATCCCACAAATCAGCAGACTATAGCAGAAGAGTTAGTTTTATAGAAGTTTGAGCTACTTTAGCAAAGCATTTGGTACTGTTTCCCAGCCATCTTTTAGTCAAACTCACAAGATAAGGACTGGATTGATAGTCTGGGAGCTGAGTAGGAAGTTGGTAATGTTGTACTCAGAGAGTGATGATCAGTGGGTTTGCTCAGGCTGGCAAACTGCCACAAATGTGATCCTTCAGGATCCTACCGGGCTCCATGACATTTTACATGAATTTAACATATTCATAAATTTTCATTTCATAAATGAAAATATTCTCACCAAGTTGGCTGGTGACATTGAACTGAGGGATGAGATGGACATTTCAGAAGGGAGAGATATCTTATGGGGAGAACCTGGCAGGTTGGAAAAGTGAGCTAGCAAGAGCACAATGAAGTTTAACAACTGAGAAAAGGGCTACCTGGGGGTCCTGGTGGACAACAAGCTGCAGATGAGTGCACCACTGCAGCAACAAAGGTGAAACATGTGCCAGGCTGCATCCGCAGGGGCATTGCCAGCTGAGATAGGGACGGGATCATCCCACTCCACCTGTCAGGTCATATCTGGAGAACTGTGTCCACTTCCTGCCCCTACAACTCAAAGGATAGGCTGGAGTTGATCCAAAGTAGAGCCATGAAGATGGTCAAAGAGCTGGAGAACTTAGCTATGTGTAAAGACTTGAGACTTTAAATCTTAAAAATTAAGTATTTTGTCACAGAATTCCAGTACTTCAAGAGTGGTTTCAAAGAGGTTGAAGGCTCTCTCTTCAAGGAATCACATGAGAGAAAATAAGGGACAAGCAGTCCAGATTGTACCATGAGAGCTTTCATCCTGATATAAGACTTTTTTGCAGTAAGAAGAGTCAATCACTGGAAAAAAGTTCTCTTAAAGATGTGATAAAGTCCCCATCACTGGAGGTTTTCAAGATGTGACTTGACAGGATGGTAGATAATTTCACCTAAGTTCCCCTTTTCATGAAAAGTTGGCCTTAGATATCTTGTTTCCATATTTATTTATTTTATTGAGTTTGCCTGAGATTCCTGACGATTGAAAATGTCATTGCTTTAGACCATCATCTAGGCAATCAGTGCAAGTATATAATGTAAGAAAGAAATTTCCCTACTTATTAGTAAGAGGATTTTTTCTTCTGTTCTCTGATGTTTTGTTCTGTGAAAGACATTTTCAATATTGTTGCATATTTCATTGTGTTCATTTGACACAAATTGGATGAGAAAAAAGT
Source organism: Corvus cornix cornix (assembly GCF_000738735.6). Taxonomy (NCBI): domain Eukaryota; kingdom Metazoa; phylum Chordata; class Aves; order Passeriformes; family Corvidae; genus Corvus; species Corvus cornix. Next base: position 12,585,766 of record NC_046332.1, on the reverse strand, counting down.
GCTTTTTATTTTTATAAGACAGGTTTCTAAAATCTTTTGTACATGCCAGATGCAGAGATTTCAAACTAGCTTGGAGGCTTCACTGAAGAAATAGAAGGAAGGAATTTTCTATGAAGACTTAAGGGTTCTGGAAATTGCAAACTGTGTGTGCTAGTCTGGAACCACAATTAAAACAATTATTAATTTTAAAGGGAATGTTGAGTCATAAGGATGAAACCAACTCCTCAAGTGCATTTTAAATCAAAACAGCCAGTTTGGGGCAGTGTCCAGCAGTTGTGAAGATAGTATTTTGATAGTCAATGGAAATTAAAAGAAGTTCCTGTGCAAAAGATTTCAAAATACTTGTTGTTTTGCAAGGCTGAAGGTTAGATGATTTCCCCAAAGTCAGAAAATGTAAGCTAGATATACAATTAAAAGTGAAAAGAATAAGAATCATGTCTTTACCTAGAGTATCTGTCCAATGCCTATTTAATGTTTACACTCATGCAATGCAAAGTTAAAGATAGCATATCTCTTTGGTAAGATATAACATTAAGATTATTTCACATACTTGCAGAAGGACCTCATGGAAATCCCATGTGACAAGAAGACAGATATCCTGCTTTCCAAAATTCAGCCTTGCATTAGTCACTCACCACTTCTGAGAAGATTTCTCATCTGCCAATGCAGCATGTACAACCAGAGTCGTCCAAGGGGAGAGAGATCCTTTTCCTCTCTTCCCACCCTTCCAGTACTTAAAAATATTACAAGTCATTGGCCAGTAGAATAAAACATGCTGGTCCTGGAAACAGCATTAGTATTTTTAATTTTCAATAATCATATTTCTAAAAAGCTACTGCATGCATGGTTTTTTGCATGATTTGGGGGATTTTTATTTTAATATTAGTTCACAGTTATCCACAATTGTTTTAAATTGGTTTCAATTTGACTTAGGAATAACATCCCAAAACATACAAACAAACAAACAAACAAATTGCAACTAAGAGTTGCACACATATATTATTGGGGAAGTGAAAATATTTTTGACACTTGTTTAAAATTTATTTTAGCAACCAACATGCTTTCAGGATTTTTTTCTGCTAGTCAGTATTATTTATCAGCGAACCATAGCACCATAAAATGTTGCTTAGGACATTGGTAATCTCTGTGTGAATAGCTCAACATGAAAAGTGGGACTGTGACCTGTACTGGATGGGTCATGTTTGTATTTTACCTGCTAAGTACTGAAAACCTCCAGGGATGGAAGAGCCATGACTTCTGTGGGAAACCTATTCAGCACTGCACTGTACTTTTGGTGACAAGAGTTTTTCTGTATTTGAGTTTCCAAGTCACCTCTCATACTACATCTGAGTTTGTTGCTACTGAGAAGAGCTTGGCTCCGCCATCTTTGAAATTTCCCTTCAAAGGAATTTAAGGCTGTTTGTCAGAGGAAAAAGTCCAAATCCTTTCATCTCTTCTCAAGTCTGGTGTGTTCTAGGCCCCGATCATCCTGCAGGAAGATGTGCCCAACTGCAGCATCCCCAGCGCAGCCTCACCAGGGCTGCACAGAGTGTGGAGAATAACTTCCCTCAAATTCTGTTCTGTTGGAACAGCAGCATCAATTTTAATCCATAATTAGATATGTAGAAATATATAATTTGTAACAAATATTAACAGTAACTCTAAAAGAAATAATTAGACTGAACAAGAAGACAGTTGAAGTAGAAACCAGGTTCTCTTCACAAGGAGTAGTTGGCTTGCTCCAATGAGGAACTAGGACCTAAAGGCTTAACTACCAGATAGGTTTGTTCGCTGAGGAGCCCAGAGTATGTGCTATGAATACTGTCATGAATACTCTGTAACTAAGAAGACAACAAAAACCCTGAGTCATCTATATTACTTCAGCAGGAAACATCAATGTTACCATAAAATTAAAGGTAGAGGTTCCATTCAACTTCTTATTAAAATCTTCTTAGCTTTTTTACAAGAGTTTCATAATGAATCTGTAGTGAATTGATGCCTATAAGCACTAATTTCATTTTTAAAAAACAAAGAAATTAAATAATACATCAGATATATTTGCCACATAATCACAGGAAGGATCATAAAATGAATGCAATTTCAATTATACAAATACTCATCTGCTGACATTTTATTATACATTAGCTGAGAATGTGCAGAAAATCCAATCAAAGAGCAACAACAAAAAGCCTGGAAGATTAATTAGATTTTCAAATCGAGTCCCAGAAATTCAGTTTCAAAAGAAAGCAAGGTATCCTCTTTACTCATGTCTGTCTTTTCTCTTGTGTTATACGAATTCCTCAAGGTAGATTGTTATTTTAAACTAATAACTTCATGTAGTTGCTCTGCTACATAAAAGAAACAGTATACAAATTAGTATAACTTTCCTTCACTGTGCTTAGATTCAGTACTAAAACATTACCCCTAGATGGACCAGAAAGGCAAGGATTGCTGAAGTTATGCTGCCCTGAAAAAGAGGATGGACAGATTATGACAATGAAAAACAAATACTTCAATGAAGTTATTTACTGCTTATATGTCACATTAAATGATCTACAGGAGAAGTAAGAAAAACGTATTAGATTTGGCTGATTCACATTAGAATAGTAACAACTATCTTGAAAATTATTTCCCATGAATTTTGAGAAGACTTTTAGGCACACCAGTTCCTGTCTTAATTCAGTTGATCCACCTCATGAAAAGAAGAAAATAAAGCAAATAAACAAATTCAAACGAGTTACCATAAAAATGATAAAAGTACCCTGAACAATGTAGGCAGTAGTAGTAGTACATTGCAACAATATAATTTCCCATCATGCTGTTGTTTTCTCAGCATTTTAAAAAGTAAGGAATAAGTATGGGTAAGGCAGGTAATTATGTTCATAGGAGTTAATGTAGAATGCTGAAGAGCCTTGTGACATATTGTCTCTCCCATATTCTTTTTCTTTAGATGTCTAATGTTGATAGATATTTTTCTATGTTTTCTTGCAGTTGACAAAAAGATCTACATTTTAGGGGTGGTGAGGAAGGTGAGAGTGCATTTCCTGATCTTATGCCTTTGAAAGTTTCTGTTATACATCATATTTGAAAAAAATGAAGACTGTTTTCATGTATTTTATGAAGTTGCTGTAACATTCTTTGGAAATTTAGAATATTTCAAGAATGTGCATAGCACTCAGGAAACTAAGACTTAGCCTTTTGGACTCTCATTTAAGAATATATACTATTAACAGTTCTGAACTCATGTCCTTTCTGTGCATTAGCAGAAGACAAATGCATGGTTGACTTTATCTCAATCATTTCCAGGAACATAAATAATTTGTTGGCAGCTTTATTTTATTTAACCATTCTTAACAGGAAGCAGCCTTCATTGCAATGTATTTCATAGCAAATGGTACAGACTGGCCATTAATTCACACCATGAGTGGGCTTCAGTCCTGAACTCTTGAGAACAGAAATCTCGAACTGGTGTTGAAGTGACAGGTTTCGAGTTTGTGGCTGGTTTAGAGGATGAAAAGTAAATACATAAAAACAATATGTTCTCCATGGTTCTAGGTTGTGTACTTTTAAGATGTATTTTTTTTTTCCCTCAAAGTGAAACTTTTATTTTTTTCTATAATGATCTGTTGTGTTAATACTATATAGTATAGTACTATATACATACTATGTAGTATGTTGTGTTAATACTATTATAGTACTATGCTATACCTGAACTTGATTCATGGAGTGCAGAATCAGAGAATAGTTCTTGGAAGGGATTTTTGAAGGCCATCTGGTCTGATTCTCTGCTCAAGCAGAGACTTTTCCAGTCCATTTGTTACATCCTGCCCTGAGGCAGGGTAACCCAGGTTCTTGTTAATAGATCCCTTGGGGCAGATTAGAGTGAAACGACGCTCAATGACCAGTATATGTAAATATATAAATATATATATGTATATTATGGTAGGTTTGTTATAGAAAAATTTGGTTACAATGGAAAGGAGGTATGCAGCCATTCTGGTTATCTGTAGAAATTAAAAAATTGAAAAAGGACAGGAAAGGACAGGACAGGACAGGACAGGACAAGACACGGAGAGGGAGAGGCAAGGCAAGGGAAGGCAAGGGAAGGCAAGTTTAAGGCAAGGGCAAGGCAAGGCAAGGCAAGGCAAGGCAAGGCAAGGAAAGGAAAGGAAAGGAAGATAAGAGCAGATTGTGGAGAGGAAAAATGTCACCATTTGTGGATGCAGCAATGAGACTTGCTTGTTGCAATTTTGATGTCCTCTGGTCAAAGTGATTTGTCTTGGTTTGTTGGGGGTAGGGGAAGTCCCTGATATATAAAGCTCAATGGGTTGATACGGGTTCAGGTTCAGGTGGGAATGACCAGGTATTTCCCCTTAGTGGGGAATTTTTACATTGTCTGATGTAACACTGTAGATATTCCTCAGTCCTCTGGTGGACTTTCCCCACAGTTTGCCCCAGTGGAACTTTTGTTCAGATGCATTCATCAGATCTCACCTTGCAAGGCCTGGAATTAGCACCAGCCTGTTGCACCCTTCTGTGCTTATCTCAAGCTCCTGCTGTGGTGCCTTATCTTATGGCAAATCCCTCCTTTGGCCATGACAGTGTTTGAGAGAAGCAACTGTGCTATTTAATTCCTTACAGCATTGCTCAGGATTGTGTCCAGATGGCTTTTGAGTGTCACCAAGGATGGAGACCACAACCTCCCTGGGCAACCTGAGCCAGTGCTCAGTCATCTGCACAGTAAAAAAATGTTTTGTGAAGTTCATATGGAAACTCCTATGTTCCTGTCACTGAGCTCACTGAAAACAGCCTGACTCTGTCCTTTTTCACTGTCCATTCAGGTATTTGTACATATTTATAAGATCTTCCTGAGCCTTCCCTTCCATGACCTAAGCAGCGACAGGTGTTTAACTGATTTTTACCTTTTGGGACACTGCATCAGACACTTCCAAAGCCTTTTTTATTTTTAGTTCACAGCAAGAAAAAGATTATAGCCATCTGAAATTAGTTACTTGAGACTTTCATGCTTCAATATATGCACACAATATTAATAATTACTTTAAAGGTCCTTTCATACATCTGAATTTTTTCCAATCAAAATGGAGGCTGCTCTCACAATTTCCTATCACAAATGAAAATCTTACAGCCATGTTACAACTCCACCTTTATTTCAACCCTTCTACTGCAAGGGATTTTATGATCAGTTAATTTAACCTCTTTGAGTGGGCCTACTGATACTGCTCCTTCATATATTGTAACAAGTTTCTTAGCTGTGTTAAAAAGTTTCTATCGGCCGATTTTGGTATCAGCTGGTCCTTGTCAGTCCCTTCCAACACTATTCTGTGATAGTCTCCTTAAGATTTTCTAAAATAAATACATTAGTATAAACTTTGAGGTTTAAGTAAAAAAAAAAAAAAAAAAAGAAGCATTTTGGACAGATCCATTTTTTGTGTTGACTTCATTGGGGGAACTTTGGAGTTCAGTGCAGAGTGATACCAAAATCGTTGGATAGAAATTTTCTAATACAATTTAAAATATTAGAAAGCAGGCATTCTTTATTACAGAATTCTGGTCACTCAGGAGATCCTTCCTCCATATGAGTGTACTGAGCACTGAGTGAACAGGGTTTTTATCATAAACACTGACTACATATTCATTAGCTATTCCCACTTCCTTTAACTTAATTTGACTTAGATGCACCCCTTATGGGAAGTCCTTATGCAGTTCTCTGGGGTCTGTCTTCAATGTCCGGTGTCCTTTTTCGGTAGCTGTTCCTCAGCCCTTGCTTCTGAGTAAGGGCAATATCATTGTTTTGCATATCTTCTGCTTTATAAGTCTTGCCGAGCTGAGCTGGCATCCCTGCTTTCATTTAGCATGGCTTTTGTTTGCCTAAGTTACATCCTTTATCTATTTTTACAAGGCTGTTCTGTCTCTGATAAGAGTAAAATGTTGTTTTGTTCTAATGTCCTTATGCTGCTCTGTTCTAATGTCCTTGTCACATCAAATTCAACTCATAAGTGAATGGCCAATACAGGGATCGAGCCCTCAGCCTTGGTTTTAAGTAGCACCATGCACTGACCAACTGAACTAATCTTGTGTGAATATGATGCTTTTAGGCTGCAAGGCAGTGGAGGAAAAAACCAAACAACACACAAACTCCAAAGTGTGTTTCTCTGGCACCTGTCAGGAAATGAAATGCCAGTATTGTAAAAAATGTAGATTGTAAGCAACCCTTTGCTTAAAAAATACATGTCACATATGTGTTGTTTACAACTGTGACACCCAAAATGTCATCCCAAGTGATTAGCTTACTCCTAGTATTACCTCAAATGATGTTGGAAAACTTGTTTGTTTTTCTTTCCAGGTGTTTTCCTTTGTGTTATACACCACAGGGGTAGTGGTCAATGGCTCAGAGTCACGATGGATATCAGTGACCAGTGGTGTCCCTCAAGGGTCTATATGGGATCAGTACTATTTAATCTCTTCATTAATGACACAGATGAAGGGATTCAGTGAACCCTCAGCACATTTGCAGATGACATCAAGCGGAGCAGTGCCCCACTTGAAGGATGGGGCCATCCAGAGGGACCTGGACAAGGTCAAGAAGTGGCCTGTGGCTTAACAAGTCCAAGGTGCTGCACTTGGGTCAGGGCAACCCCCAGTACCAACCCAGGCTGGGGATGAACAGATCCAGAGCAGCCCTGGGAGAAGGATTTGGGGGTGCTGGTGGGTGAGAGGCTGGACATGCCCCAGCCGTGTGCTCTGGGAGCCCAGAAACCCCCGTGTGCTGGGCTGCATCCAAAGCCCCGTGGGCAGCAGGGCAGGGAGGGGATTCTGCCCCTCTGCCCCGCTCTGCTGAGACCCCACCTGCAGTGCTGCATCCAGCTCTGGGGTCCCAGCACAGGAAGGTCAGGGACCTGCTGGAGCCAGCCCAGAGGAGGCACCAGGATGATCAGAGGGCTGGAGCAGCTCTGCCATGAGGAAAGGCTGAGAGAATTGGGATTGTTCAGTCTGGAAAAGAGAAGGCTCTGGGGTGACCTAATTATGGCCTTCCAGCACCTGAAGGGAGCGCACAGGAAAGATGGAGGGAGACTACTTACGAGGGTCTGGAGTGACAGGACAAGGGAGAACGAAAAACTGAAAGAGATAAAGTTTAGATTAGATGTTAGGAAAATTTCTTTGCTCTGAGGATGTTTACGCCCTGGCACAGATTGCCCTGAGAAGTGTTGGATGTCCCAATCCCTTGAAGTGTTCAAGGCCAGGCTGGATGGGGCTCCAAGCAACCTGGTCTAGAAGAAGGTGTCCCTGCCCATGGCAGGGGGTTGGGACAAGATGATCCTTGAGATCCCTTCCAATCCAAACCAGCCTCTGATTCTGTGTTTCTATGACCCTATGATCTTTTTACACCCACTAGAATTGTGGCCAATGAAATGAAAGTCATGATGCAGATCATCCATAGTGTTTTGTTTTGCTTTAAATAAACAGTTTGTAAGTATTAAGCATCAACATTTGTGGATATACAGACCAGAGTATAGATGTGGATATACAGACTGGAGAAAAGAATAGTTGTTTTTGGAGGGGATTTAGGATTTCTTCTCACTTACACTATCCAGCGTTCATTTAAAGTCATGTAAGAGCAACGTAACAATTTCAGAGGTGTATAGAGTTGTAAGGGGATTTAAAAAAAAAGGTGATGGCTTTCAAGAAAAAATAAGAGAAGAAATTGTATGTCTACAGAACACATCTAACAAGTTCAGACAACCATAGCAAACTCTGCAGATGCTCAAAACATTTCAGTTGAAAATTCCATATGCTTGCTAGTTCAAAAAGAGAAAGTACAGAAAATAGTTTAAAACCTCCATTGTCACGAGCAGGATTGTGTCATAACTGCTGCTTTAACACTTTAAAACAAACTGCACAACTTTTTTTTGAGATAAATCCATTTCATTTCCAAGGCATGTGCCCTGGAATCCTCATTCCTGTTCCTTATCTATGTATGCTTCCAAACAGAAGGAAGTTTATGCTCTACCATGAAATCACTTTTCAATTGACTCAGAGCACTCTTCTAAACTTCTCCAGACACTCCCAATAGTCTTGTGGGTTTTTTTTCTCTTAATCAAGTTGATGTTACCATCTGGAACACTTCCCCCCACATATCAATCATGAAAGTTTTGTGAATTTCATTATCAACATAGGCAAAGAGACAGAGAAAGTTTAAACAAGAGTTCAAAAGGAAAAAGAAAGCACTGCTCCAGAGCACTTATTTTAATCCAGAACAGAATTCAAAACTAGTTTCTGCTTTCATAGGTTTCTTTCAAGATAGCATTTGAGAATTCTGTTATCTTTAAGCATACAAAATGTTAAGATAGCGCTCAGACAAGCTAGGATGCTGCCCATCATTGAAATCACAAACTTTAGCAAACAAGTCATGCAATTAAATATCTAGTCCTGCATGTATAGAATCACAGAATCGCAGAATGGGTTGGGTCAGAAGGGATCATAAAGATCATTTAGTTCCAAGCACCTTGTGATGCACAGGGACACCTTCCACTAGACCAGGTTGCTCCAGGCCCCATCCAACCTATCCTTGAACATTTCCAGGGATGGGGCATTCCAATGATGGCCCATTCTCTGGGCAACCTGTGCCAGTGCAGATATGCAGACTTTTTGCAGTAACAGCAGGTACCATGTCAGAGACAGAAAGTCCCCCTGTATTCTTCCATTTTTAATAACACGTGCAAAATAAATTCTCAACTCCTTTTGATGCCTTAAAGTGGTTACCTAAAAACAGAGGCTAGACAAGAATAAGAGAATAAAGGTAGGCATTTATTTGAAGGGCCTTCAAAGGTATGCCCCGGGCAGTCAAAAGGCTACACCCAAGATGGACCCTGGGTCACGAGTTCTTCACACTTTTATAAGTTTGGTCCATCTGCATATCAGGGTTAATTGTCCAGTTACAACCTCAGTTAATGATTTAATTACCCCAGGTTTGCCTCTCCTGTTCAGAGGCTTTTAGTTTACACATTTCGAGGCCTGGGACAATGAGGGGTCCTTGGAGAGCAAACCTAGAGAGGCTTTGTTACATCTAACCAGCATGAGAGAACAGTAGCTAACAGGCCACACGAAACTTCAGAGTTACACATTAGGCAGTACAGGACTTGAAAATATAAAAGTTAAAATCTAAGGCATAACTTTGTTTTACTGCAAAATCCTAAAAGTTCTGAACAAGCTAAAATATGATATTGCGAAAGACTGGTTCAAACTGCAACCATCTTTTACTCACCTGGCATAGATTGGGATGGGGTTGTTTTGGTTTCCTTTTTGAACTGCATGCACTTTTACCTTTCCTACCTTTGAGACATGTCAAGAATCCCTAGGAAAAGGAGTCAAAAATTATTATGTAGCACTCTTGATATTTCAAATGTCAAGAGAAAGAAGAAAAGTTTGAATGTGTTATCGTATCTTACTAGTGCACTTCAAGTCTCTTCCAGACACTACAGCTTAACAAAGTGAACAGTTCTACCTACTCTGCCAGTGCTTCTCAAGCCTCGTAGGTAAAGAGAAAGGTCAGAGACAGTAAGATCTCAATTATCAAGGTCTCAATCAATCTCAAAAAATCTCCCAGTAATTGGAATGGAGTTACTATAAATTAACAAAATTACAGTGAAACTATAAATGATTTGCTACCTTCTACCAAAGGCTTAGAAAGATTGATTTCTAACTTATATTGAGTGAAATCATTACTTCTTTTATTCATGTTTGTATGTCCTAGGGGTCTAGGAAACCAAAACCATACAAAGGGTATATTACTTCTAAAAAGACATTATCTGGGCATGCTTCCGGAGATTTTTCAATGTGAGTTTGTAGTTTCTAATAAGATTTTTTCAAACACAACATAAAACCTTGTGAAATCATATTCAGTTTAAGGACTGTCCTTTTTCAACTTATTTCATATACCATCAGATTATTCCAAGAGAAAGCTTAAGAAATAAACCCTTCTTTTATTGAAAATGTCTTACTCAAAAAAATGCTGCTATTTGTGAAATCTCTTCAAAAACTGGGACTTGGTGCTATTCAGTTGCTTCTTTTTGAAAATCAATAGAGAATACACACCACCATCTATATCATCTATGATATACGAAATACACCCACAGAGAAAAAGAAATAGAAACAAACCACAAAATGTCACAGAAGAAAATTACCTGAATGTATTGCCTGGGGCAATGATTGAAGCAGTCAAAGTTCCTTCTTTAAAACAGAGACTATTTTTAATTTTTGGTTATGTTTATATATATAGAAGGACCACTCAAAGGATTATATATTTTACTTGAAAATGTCCTCGAGTTGTCATTTAGCAGATGCAACTGCCAAAAATGTTCACTACCTCCTCCCATTAAATTCACTGGGTGAAAAAAAAAGAAAAAATCTCACATATTATCAATGGAAACAAAATGAAGGCAGTGCAGTTATTTCAAAAATTTTATGTAATTATTTTGAATGATCTGAAAGGACTATTCAGCTTTTATAGTATAGTGACTACTATAGGCAAATAGACTCTGAAAAAAAATCACAACAGACCGCTTTAATAAAAGTGATATTGTTGGGTTTAGTCTGTAATCAAAGTTAAACAGAAGTCTTAATTAATCTCTGGCACTCACATGCCTTAATTATTCCTCACCATAATTAAAAAAAAATTCTCCCACAGACCTTAAAACCACAGAAGTTTTATATGGGTGAACTGTGCTGTTGCTCCAACCCTACGAATTTCAGTTTTATGACAAACATCTCCAAATTGGGCACTGCTTCTACTTGCCTGAAAATCATTTTCTAAATTTGTTTCCCTCAAAAATGATGAAAGTCACAGTTATGCTCTCATTAATAGTAATGTAAAGCTGAAACTGATGTTTTTATGTATTCTCGAATTATTTCCTGTTCTTAACACATTCTGAAAATTTATAATTGGCACTACTGAATTATTACTATTACAATCATCATTATTGTCATCATTATTATTAATAATAATAGTAATGATAATACCACAGATAACTGCCAACAGGTTGGTAATTAGCAGCTCTAATTTCAAAAATCCATGAGGAAATTGGAGGGCCTCATTTCATGGTTTTAATTTTGTCCTAAAAAAAGTGAGAAAAGAGGTTTCACCTGGTTGTGTGAATCCATGTAAGATTCACTGGTTGTCTCTCATTAAAATTGCAAAGAATTTTAGAGGTAATGGACAAAATTGGTTTTTCTAGCAAAATGTCTCTGAAGTAGTTGTAGCCCACCAAGTTTTGTCACAGACATTTTTCAAGTGACATTTCATCTGTAAGTCAAATACCTTTAGGGGTCTGATTTTTTGAATGGATAAAGGGGTGGATCATTTCAGCCTATGCTGATGAAACAATAATGTAGCTACATTTTGGATCTTTAGGCCCTCAAATTTTAAAAAGGTATGTGTAGGCACCTGGGGAGCAAAGCTCTAAGAAAGCAGCTTGAAAGTTTTGACTGTAGACTTTGAGACAAGCTTTGAACCCTGTGAAAGACTCAGCTTGATATCAGTATTCTTTTTATCAAACTTTCTGGATATGGCTTTCTTCCCTAGTAGGGAAAAACACTTTGGCATTTGCTCAGCTCTTAGCAAATATTTAAATTACAAAGGCTTCACTCTGCTCCCTCAACAGGAACACATTCCCGAAATGCAGTTGACAAGCTCAGTCATTTGGAGGCTACCTTTTTCTTCTCCCTTTTTCTTGTCAATTTTAACTCAGATTAAATTCCATTTGGTGAAAGCTGCTAATAAAAGAGAAAGCATTCCTAATAATGTATACTTGTAATAAATAAGACCCTTACTTGTTCTTCCAGGCACAGTATGATGATAGCTGTTTTAAAGAATGAAAAGGCTGCCAGTTTAAAGAAGAGAGCAATGAGGTTGGAAAAAACTAATTTTAAAAAATATCTTATATACTTGATAAGTTTTCTAAATGTGAGTTATTATTTGAGAGTAGAAGGGCAGTTAATTTCACAAGACTAAAATCTTGTTTGATATGAGAATTACCCATTGCCAACAAGTCCAAGAATCCAACAATTAAATGAGAACAACTAAAAATTATTTTCACAAATTAACTCATTGTAAATTTCCAATAACTGTGTTACATATGCTTGAACAGAAATATGTTGCATATGTTAAATTTGTTTTTATCTGAGATAACAAAACCACTTCAATTTCAGTTGCTTCCTAAATTGTAGCTGCACAGAATTTTGGACTCTCACAGTCCACTTATATTTTATATTGACCAATCTCTGCATGTTTTATATTTAATCCAGTCTTTGGAAGAGTTCACCAGAATAATTGCGATCAATGTTTATTTGCCTAAAGAAAGTGAACACAATAATTTTTTTTTTCTTCATGAATCTAACTCAATTATTTGGATATAAATAAAAATACTATATATTAATGGAAAAATAGACTGTGAAAACCCAATAAATTTGTTATTCCTAAGCAGATAAACAAGGGATTGTTTCAAAATGCCAACAAAAGGAACCAAAAACTAAACAAACAAACAATACCAAAACCGAATCCACAGTTCTTCTGTAAAGGAACTTTAAAAAAATCCAAGGTTTTTTTTTTCCTGAAAGTGACTGTTGAATAAACCTGAGAAAATTCCTACAATACTTAAGTCTCAAAAATTTTTTGATTTGATGAAAACTAAAAATTGGTTAAAATAGGACCTTTTTTTTTTCCTTTTCAATTAAGTAAACACTGATGGAGGGAAGAGTGATTCATGTATGATGGTTCTGAAAAATCATGTGATTCCTACTTGATTATGATATCAAATGAGTCATTAAAAAATTATTTTAGACAAATGAGCAAAGAGAGCCTGTCACATTTTTAGTCCTGTAAGTTTATTTCTTCTACTAGCTAAAATTTCAAGGCTGTAAATTTTCCTGGTTTTCATGATTCTCCCATATATTTTTATATACATACATTAACATATTTATAATATATATTTTAACATTTTGACCAATATTTTTGTTTGTTCTACAGGAAAAAAAATATAGTTATACATATTTTTTAAAACAAACTCCAAGAACTTTAAAAGGTATTTTTTCTGTTGTTTTGTGTAAATAAGACATAGGAGGCACTTCCGGCTCTTTCAGGAAGTATTTGTTTTCCTTATCCACCCTATTTTATCACCTCCTGTGCCTGCTCCTGATATCTCATCCCAAATGCAACAAAGAAACTCTCAATCAAACTGTGAAATAATAGGGCCTGTATTTCCATGATAAGAATGAAATAGAGACCTTGTAGCTCAGATAATTAAAAAGAAGCTATTTGTTCAGTTTTGGAAAGATTTCAGGATGGTGACTCAAGGTATTCATTTCTCTTCTTTAAATCAAATTCTACTTTTCTCAGTACAAAAAACTTCTAGTGGCAGTCCTAACTTAACAAAAAAGGTTAATTTTAGCTTTTTTTGGTATTTCCTGTTTTCTTGTCTAAATTCTTTTTACAATTGTGCATAATTAATGTATCACAAGCAAAGCTTTGCACCCTTCAACTTATGCTTTCAAAGCAATTTGCTCATAGGAAAATAAATAACCACAAGTCTCCCCTATATGAACATGACCCCTTTCTTTCATAAAACACAAGCATCCCTGAATTAATTTTATTCTTATTGTCTCCAGCCAAGACTTGTACCATCAACCATCAGAGAGTGACCATTTAGTGAGTAACTTAAAGAAACGAAGGTATGTGCAGCATGTGATAATTGACAGAGAAAAGACAGAAGGACATTAATATTTTTTAATCACCTGATAGTCATGTAGTCCTCTTTTGGACTGAAAGGCTTTTCCCAACACTAAGCCTAGCTGTGATTCCTTAGGAGCCAAAGAAGAGAAAGAAAATATAGCCTGGCTTGTGACAGGGAGTAAAATAAATAGTCTCACTTGGAAGGAAAAGGGATCTTTAAAAGTAGAAAATACAATTTCTATTCTGATCAGTGATTAAAATTTCAGCTATGAAACCATTTTTTTAATAAAAATTGTGGTAAATTCAGTGGAAAGTATCAGAACAGTGAGTCTACAAGTTGAAGTACCTTCACAGACTCATAGTAGGAGCACTAGTAATGGAAATGTCTCAATTATGTAATGATCCATCCTCCTTGATCTTGACAGACAGTGCATTTTCTTCACCAATAAGTGGTAAATTTAAATATTGAGCTTTAAAAAAGCTGTGAAATTTAATTGTCTGCACCTGACATATAAACTTTTTAGACTCTCAGTGTTTCATTTGTTTTACCTCTTGCAAAATTTCCACTCCTTTCTTCTTCCTTTTGTACAAAGACCTTTTATTTATCCATTTTCAAATTTTAATTTTAAACTTTTCTTCAGTGCTATTGGCTAGCATTTGACACTTTGTTCCTTAGATTAATTAGTCTCTGAGATTTAAACAAAGAAAACAGGCTTTTAGAAGGTGTTGGGTTTTTTCCCCTCAATGCAGTTATAGCAGGTAGCATATGTCACATATTAGTAATTATATAACAGGAAAAAATAATTTAAAGCTGGAAGACAGTTAAAATAAATAACCATGAAGAACAAGTTAATTTTCAACAGGATTCTGAGAGTACTCTTACATGATTTTAAGATAGTCAGGAGGTAATATAAATAGTATAGTACAGTATATAAATAGTACAGGAAAATACATTGTGTAATAGGGATGTTGTCACTCTTCTCTTCATTTTCTCCCTGTAAATGGGAAGTTGGGATTGCAGGATAACAGTGGTCCCCTATGAGAAAATGAATGGCAGAGATTCCAGGCTTGATTCTGCCATAGAGATGTTAGAGACAGAGCAGGGGATGGAAGTATGGCTCTGCAGCTGGCATTTTTCTAAGACATCCTTACTTGCTCTACACAGGTAAGAAGTGGTCCAAAACTACATTTTTTTCAAGCAGAAATATACTTTTCTCTAGGCTGATACAGATATCAAGAAGTAGTCATTATATATCTACAGAGGTTACCTAGATATTTTCTGGTATTATTCTATCAAAAAACCCCAAAAATGCAGCTAGTCCCACCCTAATGTTTGGGTTTATATCAGTCCTGAAGCATTTTTTATTACTTTATTCCAGTATAAATCTGTTCTGACCTTCCGAGTCTCTGGCCAGATATAAATTGATATTTTCCTTTACTGTGGTACTACAATGTATTCCTTTAGTTGAGGCAACATTTTCTCTGGTAGTTATTTATACTCAGAAATCATTGCTTCATGAAAAATTTCTTGGACATCCAACACACTCTCATTGGCAAATTTATCAACAATAGCATATGATCTGAAAACTGATAGAAGTCCATAGATCAAAAATTGTATTTTATTATGGTTTTGATTTGTTATGGTTGAAAATGAAACTACTTTAGGAATAGCAATTGAAAAGGAAGTTGCAGAATATGTAATGAGAAAGTAGGAATAATAATTATTAACCAGGACTTTTTTTCCTTAAAAATATTGGATTTTTTACAAAAACATAGGAAAAGGAAACTGAAGATTTTATCACATTTGTCAATTTGGCTCTTTTTTCTCACTGTATTTCATATCATCTTGTACAGAACAATATACAGATAATATTAACTCTCAAAAACTCACAAAAAACTCCCCCAAACAATCAAAATGAATAAATATTTCACGCCCTAATTGCCTAAATGTTGCAAGGTACAAATCATCAAAGACGAACAGTCAAATCCTTGTGTTGTTAACAAAAGGGAAGATATCTTAGCAGAGATCTTGAAGACTTGAGTGCAAATGGAGAAAGTAAGCTCTGACCTGTGGAGAAAGATTTTTGTGCCAGTTACAAAGCATCAAAGACAGAAAGAGGAGATTTGAACAGCCAGGACCCCTAGTGTACCTCTCCTGTGAGATAATGAGAGATTTCACCCTCAAGGTTTCTCTGTTTCACAGCTTCTACAACCATTATAAATTAAAATTTCAAAAGGCGTGTAGAGAATGTGTCACCCAGCTGCAACTGACTGTCAACGGCATTAAGCTCTTTCAAAAACTCCACGTGCTCACTATTCAGGAGCCAACAATAAACAGCAAAAAATTTGCATGCAGAGATTTCTTTTTTTCCGCCATTTCAAGCTATTGCCCAAGACTAATTTTGAACTGCATATACTCCTTTAGACTGCACCGTTACTATTTCATTGAAGTTGAAGGGATCTGCCGCTGTTTAATGTAAACAAATATACAAGGCATGAAGACAGTGAGAAGTTATTTCAGTTTATGCATTCTCTGTTTATTAAACACACCACAAACCCTCCTATTTCCCACTGAAAAGCCACAGTCTGTTTTATGCACTTTGTTCTTTTGTTTTCAAAGTTGTCTTGAGGACATGTTGCACTGTGACAACTCAATCAAGTTGTATTCCTTGTACTCTGCCAAGAAGTATTAGAGAGGATAGCGAAATGTGACTCTAACAACCTGAGAAAATGTCATGATGAGATAGAGCTCAGGAGATCACGCAGATATTGTCTCCAACATTTAAAAAGGATTCTGCATTAAATGTACTTTTCCCCAAAGCTTTAATAAGTTTAGGACTTCTTTTCTATTAACTGTCAATTATATTTATACTTTAAAGAACCATGTGTGACTATGCTGCCATGAAATGAAATTCATGGAATCAAAATCTTCTTCCTGTTGTTCTGGCTCAACAATGCTCTGTTCCAGATCAAAACCTCACACTCTGAAGGCAATCTCATACATTAATATCCTACTTCCTAGGAGTTCCTAGGACATAATACAAAGGCTTTTCCAGCTGTATACAGCACACATCTGCCATGCATTAACTGCTGTGGATCAAAAGGGAAATACTTTTCCAAATAATATGGGACTTCTTGGATCTCAATGCAAAGAAGCAGTACTATACAAATTTCAACAGTTCTTTTGATGCCTGTAATCTTGCAAATGTGTACAATTGTTAGTCTTGTCTGTGTATTATTCAGGAAAAGAAGTGTACACCCTAACCAGCAATTTAATTTCCAGCGGGGTCTAGAGGACATAAATAAATATTCCACTTAAATAAATATTAAAATAAACCCCCAAAACAATATAGAAGAGACAAAAGATGCTTCCTTGAGAAGGTTTGCAGCCAGGTAAGTGAGAATATTTTGAAAATTTTGTGAAGGAAGCAGCTATATTTAATTTCATAGTAGAATTCTGAAAAATTACATATGATTAATGAATGCTTTCCTTAAATTTTTAAATCTTTCTTAAAGTTAACTGAAGTGATTTTAACAATGACAGACATCACAATAAAACATGGTTAGGGTTGCTTGTATGAATTATATTTTTATGGATTTATATTTATACAGCTTTTTTGCCCCACTAGTGTTTCAGTTAAAAAGTCATGATTGAGATGGTATAAAATTAGCTTGAAATTGAACCTACACTAAATTTGTTAGTTTTTGGTGGATTTAATAAGATTTGAGAGAAATAATGTGTGCTATTCCAAAGGTGAAGAATAATTTCAGCCAGGTGAAAACTGTCTCCTAAGGGCTGGCAAGACAACATATCCATCCTGGCAGCCTTGAGTCCATTCTATTGCTTCTATACATAACTAATGTTAGTAAGTTAGAAAAACTTTTTTTTTTTTTTTTTTAGTAAGCAGATTCATACAGATTTCAGTGGATGCCATGCGATATTGCTTTAATACATTAAGGAATATCAAATAATATCCAGCTGAATGAAATTTATACATCAAAGCTAAAACCCCAAAAAACGCAATTTAGACTTCTCAAGTCAAAATAATTTGGAAGACAATGGATAGATGTGGGTGTCAGAGTAAAGAGTCATCTAGGGAACATCTTTAGACCTTATTATGGTACTCAGATTGAAAATGCCCTGGATAAATAGAAGAGTATACACTTATTTGTCTTCAAAATTGTGTGAACCGTGACTGAAGGGTCCCTGAGGAAATGAGAGGCCTTTGTAGCCCAAATATTATAATGTCAGGTGAGCAAACTTGCTCCACTAGCAGTTCATGGAAAGACAAACTCTTCGTGGGCAGCTTGTGCTCTGGGTGTGGGACACCCGGGTCAAGCCATACCTCATAAATCAGCAGCTACATCTCAAACCAGAATGGATTTATATGAAAATGTTTTATGCATTTGTTTTGGGTACAATAATAAGAATTAAGCCTATATTATGCAGAAAATCTGATCTTTTTCTATGGCCATATTTCTCAAAGAAAGTTTCTTCTCTTTTAATCTTATGATTAATAGAAACTAGCCAGACCAGCCACAACAGTAAAGATATGCATAGAGCTTAGTTTGCAGTTATCTATATGTGACTTCACTGGAATATTGAAGTATCCTTTTCACAATAAGAACTCAATTGCTTTATTTCATGCAGTATATATAAAGCACACTAATCTAAAAGATCTCTTTATAGAAGTAAACAAAATAGGTAAAAAAGATTTTTATAAAGAAATTAGTCAGTATTTGAAATATGAACCAAAAAACATCCTCCAGCTGATTTTGAAATATACTTTAATAAAATTAAATAGGTGACTCACAACATAAGCCCTTTTCCACAGATGAACATTGTGAATATTATTGCTCCTAACTGAGCTCACTGAGACCCCCTTTTTGGATACATGTACTGTCTTTGGTTGTAAATGTTCAGACAGCTTTTCCTCAACAATTTCTCAGCTATCTCATACCCATGTAGTCCCAGTTTGGCTTTTCTAATAGGATTTCATTTTTAAAGTCATTCTTCTATGTAGTTCATACATGTGATTAAAAAACTTTAATACTTCTCTTGATGCTTGTTTAGATGGGGAAAATAAAAGTTAATTGTTTCAAAAATCTCTCATAAGGGGTAAATGAGTAGTTAATTGTATTTTTCATCCAAAACTCCCCAAAGATTCCAAAATTATTTGAAGACTGTAGTTGTGTTCCTTTCTAGTTTGAAACTTGAAACACTCATTATAGATGACAGCGTAAATACATTCTACATAACCACATATTCACTTTGCACACACAGTTCCTTCTTTGATGCTAGAATTTCTTATTTTCACCTTTGATTTTGAAAATGAAGTGCTTCTGTGTTGTGTGGGGCAAACGTAAAACACAAACAAGAGCAAGTATCAGAGAGAATTAAGCACTGATAGACTTCTCTTTTGACTTCTCTTCAGAGAAGTCTGAACTACCAACAACAGGCCATCAAAACAGAAGAGTTGGTATTAAAGAAGATGTTTTTACCAAAAGGCTACTATTATTGTGGCTATTTCCATTTGATATACATGTAATATTTGAGGTATCTTTTGTGGGAAAAAAACTAGAGAATTTATAGATTTTAATGTGGTTTTCCATTAGACTCTAAGGGGCAAGGGATGAACTCTTGAACTCAGTCTTTCCTTGTTACAAGTACTCAGACAGAGTAAAGACCTGTCATTTAAAATATATCTAGTACCTTAATTTTTGACCTTCTATGTTTTTATAAATAAGCCTTTCTATGTTATACTGTATTCTGTAAGAAAGCTTTTGGCATAGTAATAATAAAAACTCTCTCTGAAATCCAACGGCAATTGAACATCAATTGCTGGTCTTTTCATTGCATAATATCTAAGGTAGCCCCTAATTTATTTATATATTTGAGTAATGTAAATTGAGTTAAAATTGTACATTATGTTTTAACATGTATTCAAAGATAGAATGTCCTACTGAGCTATTTTCCAGCCTTTTTCAGGCTTTTATCTCTTTGTAGCTAAATGGAAATTCTTTTGTGTTGTGATCGTGGCAAATAATAAAGAATGATGTTCAAAGTCTTGTCAATATGAAGATATTCCCTTGTTATTTTTAGTAGATATAATTTCTGTCTATTAGCCTATTAATTAACCTACAGGTTCTACCAAGGGAAAAATGCTATTTACTCCTCTTGATAGTGAGATAATTACATCCACAATTTTTCAATGAGACCTTGAGAAATTTAGGGTAAAGATGAGTGGCAGCTACAAGGACTGTAAGATAATGTAAAATTTTACATATAATTAACTGATATATTAGCATATATAATTAATTTAATATATAATTAGCTTAATATACTCCACAATTTTCCCTTTTAAAAAATTAATACATTATTCAAAATTAATTTGCATCTTCTTGTTTCTTCTGTCATACTCACAAACATTTTCCAGGCCAGTACTTTAGAAGTTACCTTTAAAACTCTTAGGAGCTGTAACAAGTGAAAATTGAAGTATACAGATCTAGGAGAATAGGAATTTCAACAGTGACAACTGGTCTCTTTTCTCCATTCTGTCCATATGAAACACAGAAATAAAGTTATACACATGCAGTCATGACATGATTATAATATGATATCAGATTAAGCTTGGGACAGTTTTGATATGATAAATACAATGTGTGCATAATCACAGATTGCTTTAAAAATTGTAGTGATCTCAGTGGGTTCATTAGCTTCAGATGAAAAAGTCGAACCTCATTGCTTGCCATAATTCAACATTTAGTTGCGCATAATATGAATTCACAAAAAAATTAAGTGAACCTTGTTTAAGAGAATACTTAAGAACAAGTAGAAAGGATGTTAAGCACAGGAGATTGCACTCCCTTACCCAGCAGTTGGCATTTCAGACACCCACAAACATGCAGGAGCTTGGTTAGTCCTCTGCGTTAGAATGCACAGATCCACAGGATGATTGAGTTTTTCATTTGGTTCAGTGGTAAACAAATTTGATTTTTACCTTAGGACCCATAACTCCATATAACTGCACATTAAATTCTGTGTTGTTTTTAAGGGCAATTTTCTCTTGATGCATTCAAAGCAAATTGCTCTTGCAGTGAACAATGTACTGAGATTCAATGGATGTTTTCTCATTCAATGGATGTCGAGATATTTCTTCTTCCAGAAATGATGAAGTGCTCAGCTCCTTGGAACCTGCAGCACAATTCCCACTTTTTTTGGGGCACCTCATACTCCGCGTACTCAACACCACCACTTGTAATTCTGTGCATAAGTACCTGCCTTTCACAGATGGCGACTGCAGGTTTTGCATATTCCTAGAAGAAGAAGGACACTTGCATAATAGTCTCAGGAACAAGGCAGAAAACACACTCATGACAAAAATATGATGGCTGATAAGTGTTGAACAGTGACACAGTATAAAAGTTCATTGTGACAGTATATTTCCTCCCTCCAATACTTCATCCTATGTTTTCCCAAGCCATTTCACCACCTGTTTTGAATTCTAATAACCTGCTTCAGTGTATTCTCAACCCTTCTTACCTTGGTGTCAACTGTAAATTGTAAAAACATTGTCTCTGTTTCCTCACCCTGACTGGTAAGAGTTTTCAAACTAAGCAAATAAGAGTCGGTCATTAGAAAGATAGGGGAAATATGGAGTGTATTGGTAAGAGACCAGATAAGGCCTCTGCCTCTGGAGGCCTTTTGAGAACAGATTAGAGAAACATCAGTTAAGAATAAGAAATATTTCCTTTTAGAAAATTCAGGCAGATACCTAGATACATATTCCAGTAGTCCCTTTCAGCCTTGCCCTCTCTCATTCTAAAACATCCTAAAGCTTAAATACACAATTCCGACTCTAGAAGCAAGCATGATGTACCGTTGCATAGACGCTTGCAAAATTACTAAAGTGTGAAAAAATGTTATGGTATTTTATGTTCACTTGGAAACCATTACAGATTGAATCCCCAGGAAGGCCTAGCATAATTTGAAGACCACACACTTCAATGCAAAAAGAAAAATTCTGCAGTGATTTTAAGCCATCTTATCCCTTTTTTATCAAACTCCTCTCTTACAGAGTTTATTGGACATGTATCACTCGAAGCACTGTCATTCTTTTACAAATCTGCTTTACAAATAGATTTCATGTTACTGTTAGGAAATTTCACAAATTTTATATTGACTGAAGTAACTGAACATTTCTTTTAATTAACCCAAATTAAATTTGCTAACTATTTTTAATGCTACAGGACCAAGCAATCTCCTGGCAATCTATTTGACTAAATACCAAATCTCCATCTATCAAAAATAAGACCATATATTTTTTTCCTCTACTAATTGGCAATACCATCTGGAAAAAAAATAAACTTGCATGTGGTTAATTAGTTATGAAAAATGACCAAAAGTGACAATAATTGAGCTGTCATCTGGTGTCAGTGTACAAGGGTATAGTTAACAATATATTCACCTTTTCTGTATGCAGCCTAAGAAAGCTTGGGCCAATCTTTCTACAAGTTCAGAGAGGACAGCAAAGGAAGCACAGAAAAAGAAAGTGTTTTCGTCCCATCTAAAATAGTTGCTGTGTACATAGTCTGACTCAAATATACAAAGAGAAAAAGATTTTATTTCTTTTATAATATCCTTGCTCTATGCATATCTAAGCTTTCATTACTGAGAATTCCTGCTAAAGCAGGATCTACATAAAAACCACGTATGCTGCAAATCAAAGCACAAGTCTATCCATTAAAAAACTAATCGGTTTTAGTAGGAGGTCAGACCAAATTCATTAATCCTCAATTATCACAGACCCTACTCATTCATCTAGTCTGTATTTAGAAAAGTGAGTAGTAGTATATAGGCATGTAAGGGATTCTAACTTCAAGACTACATATAGCAAAGAATTTTGAATGAATCTGAAACTGCATTAAGATCTGTTCATTTAACTGCTTTCATGTAGACATTTTTATTAAGACCAAATTTCTTTACTGTGTTTTGTTTCAGACACAAAGTCTCTGGTATTAAGTAAACAATCAAATAAGTAAGAATTATCCCTTTTTATTTCAATGGACAGATTTTTCTAAACCTTGGGGTGCATTATTTCATTCTTTGCTGGAGTTTATCATTTCTGACTGAGTAGATAAAAACACACAGGCATTATCAAATTGTTCAAATAAAGGGATAACTTCAGTGGAGTCTGAATGCTCTTAATATAATTTGGCTTTCACTACATAAAACCTCATTTTTGCCAGACAGGATTACATTTCTTCTGATGTGCTTTTTGAATAATTGTGCTTCCCTGATACCACAAAAAATCCATCTCTTAACTTTCAGTGTACAAACGGTATTGGTTTTCTTTCAAAATGAGACGCAGCTTTGCAGATGAATTTAATTTTCAGTGCCTTCCTATTCTCTGGGAGTTTAATATATCTGTCTAATAAGCTTGCTAGCTGTCCTGCAGGCGTTGCAGTCGTTAGTCCCTTATCCCACAAATGCTGGAAAAAACCTTGCTAGCTGGCACACCATAATCACTGGAGTGTTACACCTACATAAAGGGAGATGGAGCAAACAAACAGGTGACTGGAGGGCAAGGAAAATGAGTGAGTTGCACTAGGGATTTTCCAGAAAATTGGT
Source organism: Corvus cornix cornix (assembly GCF_000738735.6). Lineage (NCBI taxonomy): Eukaryota > Metazoa > Chordata > Aves > Passeriformes > Corvidae > Corvus > Corvus cornix. Next base: position 12,562,391 of record NC_046332.1, on the reverse strand, counting down.
ATTTTTCTTTCCCTCACCCTCCAGCTTCTCCTGCTCTTCAGTTGCCATCTTTTTTAATCACAGTGAAATGAATACATTAACAGAACAAGACCAGGAAAAAAATCCCTCAACCAACTGTATTTGGTACTTAGTTGGAAAGAGAGAGCAATTAAAAGTTTTAGAAACACTCTTTATTTATTTAGAAATACACTCACAGGCATGTGCAAAGAATAGTATAGAAGACCCAGTATATTTAATTGACACCTAACATGCATTTGGGAAAATGGTGAAATGCAACTCTCAGAGACTTGAACATCTTTATTTTTTTGTGATGTTGCCTCCTCTGCACCCTTCTGATGTCTGATAAAGATATTTTTCATGTCTTTGGCAAGGGTGATTCATCAGACTATTTTTTGGGGGATTTTTGGTTGGGGTTTGTTTTGTTTTGTTTTGTTTTTGGTAGGTTGTTTTTGTTTTTGTTTTTTTTTTGCAACATTGTTCTGAATCTACTGATGGGACTATTTTTGGAAAAAGTGCTAGAACACATCCTGACTCACTCTTAGAATTAATGCAACACCTCCTACATTTTCTGTACCACAGCAAACACTGAACTTACATATCATATAAGAGAAACAACGTGCTTTCTTTTTTTTTTTTTAAGGAGCAGTTGTACCACCTTGTTTCTATTAAAGATCTTGATTCTTCTGATTTTTACAGTAATTTTTTCTCTTTTATCCTTGAGGATTTAATCTTTTAGGACATTTAGTTTTCTTAAACAAATAAGGTATGCCTGATATTGAGGGTTTTATTAAAAGAACAAAAAAGCTGAAATGAGTATTGCAATTACTTTATAATTAATAAGAACATTTTCATTCTTTCTCCTCAATACATTGACTAAAATGTTACTCTGCACAAGGTGAGAAAAGTTACTTTCCTATTATCCTTATTTCTTAGAAGATATATGGGAGCATTAAACTGTCTTTTAAATTGTCATAATTTTTTATCCCTATGAATAAGATGTTTTTGTTTAACATCTCTTAACATTTAATCTAACTTGTGTTATTATCAGTTATCTTTCAGTCTACAAATGTATAAGCACATTTTACAGTGCAAAATTTTTCTGTTTGCTACTTCCAGCTAACCTTTACATCATCCATGACTGCTTCATTAGAAAAAGACCTGTCTCTTGGTTTAGTTAGTTCCACCTTAGATTTGCTGAAAATCTTCAAAAGGATCTTTTTCAGTTCCCATTTATTGCCACTGATCAAAACTCCCTGTGGTTTGCATTTATAGATTCCCTGGATGGCATTGAACTTACAGAAATAACTGATTTCCTGCTCTGTCTCTTGTGGGGTTTTGAGTGGGTTTTCTGTTGTTTCTTGTTATGTTTTCTTTTTCTTATTTACATTCCTTTTACTGGCTGGCTTTTCACTTGCATGCATTTAGTCCCCTCAAGAGAAATATATCCTTTACCATTAATATTTGTTTCTCCTGGTAGTCCTTGCTCACTATTAAAGGATTCTCTTGTAGCATTTTATGCTTCAATGTTCTTTACATCAACAAAGCTAGTTCTGGTACTCCTTTAGACTCCTTTAGACATTTCCAAATTGTACCCAATCTCATGGAGGTTTTTGATTACCAAATTAAGTAAATGTGGTTTGTCAAATCCCATGTATGAAGAATTTAATTTTCCATCTCTTACTATAATTTATCATTGAATCTGTATTATTATTTATCTTTTATGGTATCATGTAAGATTTAATATTACTCACTTTTCCACTTTCAACCTTACTGAATGATTTCAACACTCACTTCAAGTCCACCCAGTAAGATTCAGTTTATCATATGTTTAACTTAAAGTTTTTAATTTCACTGTGTCCAGCTACAAATTACATGAATATAAAATAAATTTCTGTCTCTAAAGTATCTTTCTTTTGCTATAACGTTTATAAAGTATCTTCAGATTGCAATTTGAGAAAGAAAGAAAGAAAGAAGGAAAGAAAGAAAGAAAGAGAAAACCAACCTCCATTTTGCTCAAGGTGTCTTATAATATAGGTGGAAAATCCTTGCAGTTGTTAATTAATTTTGTTAAAATTGTGACATCTTTAACAGAGGAATAAATATTTTAACTGAAAATCCTAAACAGTTCTATAGTCTGCTTTAGCAGGAAGGTTCAAGTCCTCATGTTATGTCTACATACATAATCAGTAGAGGAATTTTTAGATATTTTGAAAAGATTTTTTGGAACTGTTTTAAGCTGACATTTCTTCTATTCATGAAGAAAGTAAAAAGAGGATCATACAAAGTGCCCACCAATGGTACTACCTCAGGCAAAGTATAAGACAGTACACAGTTTCCAGTCTCATTAATTCTTGTTTTTATGAAGATATATATCTGAGCATGTTAAAAGCAATTTTTAAGCATATTTGCATTTTTTAGAAGATCCATATTTTCTCTATAAGTATTTCCCTTTATATTTTCCAGCAGATTTTATCAATACAATCAAATATTTATTCAAGATTAAAATAGTATCTTGGCCCTCCTCATTTTTTTATCCATAAGGAAAGCCCAGTAATGGAGATTGATGGCTGAATGCCTATGTCTGGTATAATCAAGCAGAAGCAAGCACAGGAACACGAATTTTATTGAGATATGAACTCTGAAACTTTATTACCAGCCAGTCATCATCAGTAGTGATAAAACACAAGTAACACAAGTAAGGCAAGCAGACCTTAAATTTCATTTCTCCATGGTAGAGGACATTAGTATGGCTGCAGTCAAAAGGGAGCATGAATCAATTGCAGCCTCATTGGTCTTTCAGCTTTTCATTCAGACTTACCCTCTTTTTCCATTCTGATTCTTGTAGTACTTCCTCTGTCCAAAGCATAAAGTTAAAATACATTATTATATACAAAGTTATATAGCTTTAACATCAGACAAGGTAATACACTGACTGCTTTTCAGACTGGAAACTTTTCTTGTTCAGTGACAAAAAAAGATGCTGAGCGGTTCAAAAGTTAATACTGTCTGCTCCTCTTTGTCTCAGCATTGAGAAGGAAGGCCCTGGTGGTGAAGGGGGTAACCTAATTTCCTCGTACTAACAGCCCTGTGTTAAGAGCATCACAAAAGAAAGGAGAGAAAAAATTATGTTGTGACATGCCTTGTTTCTCTAGGATCAAGACAATTCTGTATTACATTTACTATTGAAGTAGTCGACTGATATGTGACTTCAGGTGACTTAAATTCAACAGGGTATTGGATCAGAACCAACCAAACAAAAAAATGCAGGTGATACTGATTTTTGATTGCTTTGGCTGGCAATAGTGACTTGAGCCTGGAGAACTCTGTTATTTGCTTGCTAGGCAGACACAGAATCCCAGAATTCCTGGCCTTGAACAGTTCCAGGGATGGGGCAGCCCCAGCTTCTCTGGGGAACCTGTGCCAGTGCTTTATTACCCTCACAGTAAAGAATTTCTTCCTAATATTAAACCTAAACCTACTTTCATTCAGTTTGAAGCCATTCCCCCTTGTCCTGTCACTCCATGCCTTTGTGAAAAGTCCCTCTCCAGCTCTCTTTTAGTCCCCTTTAGGTGCCGGAAGGCTACTGTAAGGACTTCCTGGAGACTTCTCCAGGCTGAACAGCCCCAGATGTCTCAATCTTTCCCTGTAGGAAAGGTTCTCCAGCCCTCTGAGTATCTTCATGGCCTCCTCTGGACTCATTACAACAGGTTCTTGTCCTTCATATATTGGGAAACCCAGAGCTGGATGCAGCACTGCAGGTGGGGTCTCAGCAGAGCGGGGCAGAGGGGCAGAATCCCCTCCCTGCCCTGCTGCCCATGGGGCTTTGGATGCAGCCCAGCACACGGGGGGTTCTGGGCTCCCAGCTCACATTGCCAGGTCATGCTGAACTTCTTATCAATCACTCTATGATTCTCTAATTCCAAGAAATGCATTCTTTAGGGGATGTCAAGGTAAGTCATTCTGGAAAAAGAATAAAATCTGTCTCTTACCTTTTTACCTTTTCCTCGAAAACTTTACTTTTCCAGTTCATTACCAGAGTAGAACGATGCTTTAACTCTAGCACAGAGACTGTCCTCTGAAAAAGTAAATATTGGCAACACTGAACTCGAGGTAGGTTTCACTAGCTTACATAGAGGGTTATTATCAATGGTTAGCTTACAGTTTTGCTTAGAATATGATAGTAACTGTTTTTTGGTTGACTTTCTGTTTCTTTGCTTGTTTCTTACAGATGCTATTCAGATGACAGGTGTCTATACTTGTTTAAATTTTTTTATGGAATCATGACTGTTTGAACTCTAAGGGGTTTTGAGACTTCTAAAGATTTTTTCCTTATCTCCTTTTCATTGACTGTTCTTTCATTTGTTGCTTTGTTCCATCCCTGTCTTTGTGTTTACTGATAAGCAGAAATACAAGTCTGCAGACAATTATGGGGTCTAACCTCCTCTAAGAGCTGATAGGTATTGGAAATAGAACCAAACATTTGTACAGAGGTATAACATAAATCCATTTTTTGAGATAAATATGACATTAAAAAGGCCTAATATCTCCCTGTCTTTAATAAAATACATTATGGGACATGAAATCAGTTAAAGTTTAGAGGCAGCCACAGGTATTTTACTGAGTAAGGAAAAATTCTTCATTAGTCCAAAAGTTCTCCCATTTAATTACACAAAATGAGTCACTTATCCAAAATAAAAGCACTATTAGAAGAAAATTTTATTTTACTTTCTACTTGTCTGTTTTTGGTAAAAGTTATATATATATGTGTGTATATATGTGTGTGAGAGTGAATATGCATATGCATAACAAATTATAAATGCTGTAGGAAAACTATGATTTAGCTGAGATGTGACTAAACTTCTTTCATACTTTAGTAATGGTATAAGCACTTTCTAAAATCAGATACATAATTTGGACCCTTGATTACATTTTGTTAGTAAGTTGATTTCATTAGAATTTAAAGAAAAAGAAAAATAAAGAAAAAAGTTAGTCCATATAAACAGGATCACTGATAGCTACACAAGTACAATAGCAACAAATAAAGATTCTTGCATAACCACATCATGAGCTGGGCTTTAAGATCCTCAGTTACAATAAATTGTCATGACCGATTGTTTCACCTCCGCTATTTTTTGTGCTAAATGAAAATATATCATCAAATAGTGTAAGAAATGATAAAATTTTGAGAGTCGGTAGAACAGTTGTATACATAACAGTAGTAAAATAATGAGTATATACATATACAGATGGATTAAAAAATGTCACCAAGAATAGATTTAAGAGTATGATATCCTTGAAATCCCTGAATAGAGGGGTTTGAGAGGAAAGGGACCTTAAAGATCATCTCATTTCAACCCCTCTGCCATAGGCAGGGACATATTCCACTAGTCTAAGTTGCTCAGAGCCCCATCCAACCTGGCCTTGGACACTTCCATTGATGAGGCAGTCACAACTTCTCTGGGCAACCTGTTCCAGGGCCTCACCACCCTGACAGTAAAGAATTTCTTTTCAAAAACTAACCTAAACCTACTCTCTTTCAATCAGGAAAAACACTTCAAAAATACAGGAACTACTAGTTGGAGCTATCGCAAAGTTCTGCAAAAGCATTATCATGTGGTTGTATTACACAGATTTGTATCCTTAGCATATTTCAGAAGAAGATTTTTAAGATGTAGATTTCTGCTTCTGGCTCTGACCACATCACCACTCTCAATATAAGCAAATAAAAGCAATGAGCCTTAATACAGAAAGAGCTTCAATAGGCTGGACGGCCCTGTAATCCAGAAACAACTATTTCTCTTCATTGACTGAACTAGGATAAGATGTGGAGAGGCAGAGCATTAAAGTTAGGGAGATTAATTAACAAATTAATGAAACCAGCTTAGATTTTCTTTGAACTTCACTGAGAGGAGAGAACTGAATTCTCATTCTATATTCTTTTTGACTGCTGCAGCTGCTGAGCCTCATACACGGAGGTGGGCCTCTCCAAATCCAGGTCCTCATGGACATGCCCTTCAGAAGCCAGGAGCTTACACACTGTAGGAAACTTGGATGGCAACTGATTTAAGGTCACTGCAGGACGACGGTTAAGCTTAGATGCTGAGATTCTAAATATAATACTTTCGTGTTTGAATTGGGAATTTGATCCAAGTACCATCCTCAATAGTTGTTGAATTTCTAGACAGGCAGAAAAGCCTCAATTCAGAGAATTTAAAATTATTTCCTTAATGATCGATTAAAACAAATTTTTAATTACCGATGCAGCTTTTGTGTCGGAAGGAAAAAAAAAACCCAACAAATAATTAAGCCAACACTTAGGGAAACATCTTTCCTTTTCATTTTGAAGACTCGACTTCTGTTCAATATCCTCCCTTTCTCCTTTCTGGACTCAGATGCTCTTGTTTGTGCCGAGGGTTACACAGAGTTTCTCCCAATCCCTTTGGTTAGTCTTCTGCTGGTGCAGGAGGTTGAGGTTAGAATGTGGCTGTATACACTGGTTTGCATCCTTAGCATACTTCAGAAGGAGACTTTTAAGATTTAGGTTTCTTCTTCTGGCCCTGCTCATGACAAAGTTGTATTTCTGGGACTCCCTGCTTCGTGCTTTTTCCTTCACTGTTTTATTCTCAGCGCACTAACATGAGGTTTTCCATAGAGCATAGCCCCTCAAAAGTAACGCTGCAACAGTGTGGGCTCCTCTATGGCTCTCTCTTTAGGGGCATCCCCTCCCTGGCATGGAACTTATGCTGCACAGTAAATTGGACTAGCCTAATTTTCTAGAATTTTTTTTTATATAAGGTAACATCATTATTACTGAACTTAGAAGATTGCCTGTAATTTCAATTTACAGATTTAATTAGTTGTAGTTTTAGACCAGTTTCTTGTGCAAACTTTTAGGCTTGGGTCTGAAACAAATGTGGAAGGCTTTCTGTATGCTCTGCAGGGTACACTGAAACTTCATTTTCCAGTAAGTGTGCCTTCTGATAAATTTTTTTGAAAGACAATTAGTGCAGAGACAGCAAAGCCTATTTTACATGAACGGACTGAAAGACCTTGGCTTGTTTAGCCTAGCAAAACATAAGATAAGAGGGTAGATGATTGTTCTCTGTAAGTACCTCTGGGAACAAACACAAGGGAGAGGGAAGAGCTATTAAAGCTAAAAGACAGTATCAGTGCTAGAACAAAGGTATGTAATTTGGTCTGAAAATTGCACTGTAAATTAGAAAATTATTTCTAACCATGAGAAAATTAAGTTGTGAAGGACCACTTAAAAGCAAGACTAAAAACCCCTGCAGACATGGACTAGCTCTAATGAAGGGAAATATATGAACAAGATTAGGTCGTGAGTAACCTACAATAGCAGATAATTTAACTTAGCAGTCAAGGAAAATCCTTCCTGTTCTTTTCTGTTCCTTTTTTTTTTTTTTTTTTTTTGGGGTTTTTGTTAGTTTGTTAGATGGTTTGTGAGGAGTTCTGGTTTGGTTTTAAGGAATTTATTTTTGATTGGTTGGGATTTACCTGTTTGTTTGTTTGTGAGATTTTTCTATTTATCTTAAGGCTGGATAAGCTTATTGGAAACAAATTTACCAGTCATAATCAGATCTCTCTGGGACTTGTTTCAATGAAAATACACTTCTCCTTCAGCTTGCTGTATAAAGAAGGACCTCTCCAAAATGGAACATTTGTAACAAAAGAGAATGAATCTCCACCTCACCTGGTGACAGTAGAGTTCATCGGGGACACAGAAGATATCAGCCACTATTACACATCACCCACTCTTAAATTTCACATCTCACTCTAAATAAGAAGAGGTGGAAATTTATTCCAGAGTTTTTCTTGATCTCACTGTACATTCTCACTCTTGAATTAATCTTTTTATGTTGAAAAGTGTTCTCATCTCCTGTAAGCACAAAAACCTAATTACTTATGCCATTGTAAGGTACATTATTCATTCTTTGGCACTTTTGTTTTTGTCTGTAATAATGCAGAAACATGACGGACACTGGCAGATCTGACAATACAACATGATGTGCAATTAGTCTTAAAACTGAGCCAGTTATGTACCTTTCTTGTATTAGATTACATCGTAAGTATTAATTCAGTTTCAGAGATCTTCTGTAAGAGAATAATATTCTGGTTTGTGAGCATCTTAAAATTGTATTTTATACACTCACTGACATTCTGCTAAGGATGTTTATCTCATCTGTTCGAGATTTCAATTTTCAAAAAATGTTTGGAAAAAAAAGAGGTTATAGGCTAATAGGCTTCAATACAACAAAAGAATTTTAATACCAAATCTATCAATAAATCAAATACATACACTGTTTCATATGACCCCTCCCTCTCTTCTTACCTTACACCCTGTACTGAAAAACTTCACATTTGATGGGACTTGCTTTCTGGCTGCAGAATTCCAGAATTTCACAATGGGTTGGGTGGGAAGGGACCACAGGGTCATCTGGTCCTACCTCCCTGCTCAAGCAGGTTAATCCGAGAGCACACGGCACAGGATTGTGTCCAGACACTTCTGGAATATCTCCAGTGAGGGAGACTCCACACCCTCTCTGGTTGATCTGTTCCAGTGCACAGTCATTGCACAGGAACAGGAATGCTCTTCCTCATGTTGAGGTGGAACTTCCTGGGCATGAGTTTCTTCCCATTGCCTCTTGTCCTGTTGCTGGGGGACCACGGGAAAGAGCCTGGTCCATCCTCTTGACACTCACCCTTCAGATATTTATAGACATTGATGAGGCCCTGTGGTATGACAATTGCTCTGAAAGCTGTTTCCCAGCTGTGTATGAGGTCTATATTCAAAGATTCCAAAGCCTACACAAACAAGATCTAGATAATGAGAAGAGTAGAGGAAAAGATGGTACCACGTCAGAGTAGATACATGTCCTTTCTGCGCTAATAATGGCAATCTGTCAAGCTGCAGTTTGCATCATCTGTTCAATTGTATTTTTATCTCCTTCCCAGAAAGATGTGGGTTTCTCTGACAGGAAAGAGGTCACTACACCATTAGAATTTTCACTGTGAAAAAGAATTATTAAAATCTGCCTCAGCTATAGAAAAGGACTAAATTCTGATATAAGAAAGCTTGTAAATGTAGGAAAACCATAAAGCTGCTAGACAGGAAGCGCAGTTTTTGCAACTCCTGCAAGTTACTTTATTTTGATAAACAGAGCTCTTTCTGTCCACGTGATTTTCTTCTGCATGTCTGCTAGAAGCTATGAGTTCATATTGTTAATTAATGCCAATGTAAAACAAAGCCCAGTGCATTTTAGGGCCACCACATCATACCTAGTGAGATTTACTGCTGGGACCTGGAAGGGTGTTATTCTAGCTTGCAAAACTCTCCTCCCCTTTGTGGGCCTGCACATGACTCAGATAAAGTACTGACATGAGCAGTTGCTTATCCTGATTTAAAGTTCACGTAATTCTGTGGAGATTGGTCTGCTGACATTAATGGGGTTTGGATTGGGTCCTTTTAGCACATTGTCAGGTTTTCTAAGTCTCCAGGAAACACTCCAAGATCCCTAAACAGGCATGGCAAGCACTCTCACTAAGTGAATGGTGCTTCCACTATTCCCCTCTGATGTACCTTTTTTAAAATATGTTTGCATGAAAGGCTGTTCTATCTGTTTATGACTGATACAGGAACTACCAAGATACATGATCAGCCACACCTACACAGCTTCTCCCTTTTCACAAAACAATAAACCTACATTAAATCTCAGTAGTTATACAGTAACTGAGGCTCACATTATTTCTTCAAATTTCAAATGCTTTGGGAAAAAAAATTAAAATAAAAAAATTACATTACATTTTAAAAAAAACAATTGAACAAACAAAACAAACAAAGGGGCTCTAGTGATAGGACAAAGGGTAAGGGTTTTAAAGTAGAAGAGGGTAGATTGAAACTAGACGTAAGAAGAAACTTTTTATAATGAGGTTAATAAGACATTAGAATGGGTTTCCCCAAGAATTGGTAGATGCCCAGTCCTTGGAAACATTCATGGTCACGTTGGATGGGACTTTGAGCAACCTGATCTAGTTGTCCCTGCTCAGTACAGGGGTAGTTTGACTGGATTACCTTGAAAGCTCCCTTCCAATGCAAACTATTCTATGATTCTAGTAAAACTTACCGATTCAGCAGTCAAGTGAAGCCAAAAGATAAGAATAACTGCATTTTATGAGTATGCTAAGTAACACAGCAAAACTGACCTTTTAGAGATTCACATAACCACTGAAAATCTTAGTTAGTCATTGTGTCTGAGAGACACAAAACAAAGCCGGAAGGTTGACTGCTGCCTGTGATTTATACTGTCCCACTGCACTGTGGCACATGGTGAGAGATGATAAAAAATTAGTAATGTTTGACTGCAAGTCAAAAAAAGAAAAACTGCAATTCCATAGATCACAGGCAAGGTACATAAAGACGCATTCTGTCAGCAAGAGAATTGTTTCATTTATGTCATGACTAACAGTGAAACACAATTCCTAGAGATGGAAAGTGAAGACCAAAAGAAGGATCAACAAAAAATCCAGCAGAGCAAAATACTACTTGGAAAAGAAGTAAAAGAATTAGGGGCAAAAAAAAGGCCACATAAATAAAGGCTTGCCTTCAACCTGGTCTCCCTACCTAATTGCAAAACAAATCAATAAACAGAGAACTTCCCACAACTTTCTGCAGTGAAAGAAAACCTGGGAAAGGCAACAGGTTGCACAGCTGCCATTACTCACCTATAATGATAAATTCTAATGGTAAATAATAAAGTCTAATGATAAATTCTCTGGACTTCACAGCCTTCCACACCAAGTTCTTTCAGAACTATTAAACTCTTCGCTCACTTATGGTGATACCTGAGGAATGTGTCTCCTGAAATATGGAAAAGGAAGAATATCTACCAAGGTTCCTCCTAAAACAGTAAGACATTGAATACTAAAACATGGTATTTCAGACCAAGGTCATTAAATTCAGCTATAACCTCTGACTCAAAACTCAACTAAATCACAAAGAACATTGGTCAATTGGTAACTATTAAAAAGAAAGAGGTGACAGTGGCTTAAAAAACCCTGGATATTTAAAGCAAGCATCCTTTTAAGAGTAAAGTATAGTGTATGAAAGAAACAGTGGATATTTTAATAAGAGAATTCTTAACCTACTTAACAGTTATATTTTAGGAAACGCTGAATGTCTCTGAATTAACTAAAGAAATTCATGATTAGATATTTTCCCTAGTGCAAAGAACTACAAAATGGTTGCTCTGGGCAGTGAATGTGATTGCACATTAGCAAAATTCCAAATATTGGCTTGCTCTGATTTTTTTTATTAGAATCATCAAATAAATTGTGTGACACTTTTCAGTGACAATTTGTAAGAAGCTTAAATGACTATAGTTACTGTTTGAAGGACAGAAAATTCAAAAAAGAACAGAAGTAGTTATTTTGATAGAGTTTTGTAAAATATTGCAAAAGCACAATTTAAAATCCTATTAATTTAATGTTCAGTTAGATTTCTTTTTTGGAAATCCAGGAATATATGTATTATTGACCAGAAAGTACAGCTGCTGAGTATTAAATAAATATATGATAATAAAGCTAAAGTCAATTTCACAGGTAAGGGATTCCCTCTTTCTACAGAACAAAGATACATACTACACAGTAAATTAGAGAAGACATGGTGTTAAAATTATGGCAACTTACGCTGAAAAAGTTGGCACAGTAAAAGAGGAGTAAGCCATGTCTTCTTCCACAAAAATTTCTAAGGGAAGTGAGAGGACTGTACCCAGCACACCTTTTGTCATATGAAAAAGCGCAATATTTTTCCCCTTTTCCTCCATAACTCCAGAATTACTCCACTTAAATCCTGATGCTAAGAGAGGATTGAAAGGTATCTGATGGACATGATCTGTCTTTTCTTCTTGCCTCGGCCTTTGAAACCAAACATCTGTATCAGAGATTCCATGTCCAAGCAAAACTTTGGATAAACTCCTATAGGAAAACAAGTACAGCATCAATAGTCACTGAAACATACAGAAAGTGATTTTTCAGGCTTAAAAGAAATCCGTCTTTCCCATAGAAGTAATCATCAATGATAAGAGACCAGGCCTTTGCAGAGGACAGAGCAATCAATGGGTTAATGTCACTTTGAAAAAGGAGAAGATTATGATGGCTGATCTTTATTCTTGGAAACTTTATCAGTCAGCTCCTTAGTCCATGTAAATAGTTTCAGTTTACAAAAAGCATTAACTTCTTACATGTTGCAATGTGTTGTTTCCATTGAAAAGAAACATACTACCAGCAATTTCACTCAAAATTCAACTCCTGTTGAAAATTATCTTCATTTTTTGCATCTGGAAAGAAAGGAAACAAAACTGTTTGGAACATACCACACAAAGAACTCCTTGAGATCTTGGGTCTACCCTGTGCCTGGCCTACACCCTGCCTTGGGAAGTCTAATGCTGTTACAAAACACACCAGGTTTGGCATCTTTTATGGAAGAAGATAACTTGAGTTTCAGCTTAATGGCTTCAATCAGAAAAATATAAACTTTTAGGAATCAAGGTTTGGGAAGCTTGTCTAGTTTTTAGTCAATAAACCACCTACACTGAGAAAGCCTTATTTTAGGCTTTAGAAAGTCCTTGGTAACTGATATTTATTACTCTTTTATATCCAGTCATATTTTAACTTATGTCTTTTCTAGATTGCTATTGAAAGCTCTGTACCTGCGATTACAGTGCAATACTCTAGGAAAAAAAAAAGTTGTTTTTCAACACATGTAAATATCTATGTCTTTATTTATTTCAGGCTTAGAAAACTGTACTTCAAACAATAAAGTCAAATTCACAGCTTTCAGCAAAAGAATAATTCTGAATAGATTTCCAAAATTTGGCATCATGCTTGAGCTATAAAACTCATTTTAAAAAGACAACATCATCATTTAGTTTTTTCTTTTGTCTAAAAAATGTGGTTTGTAATTGTTACTGCATTTGCTATGGAAATGAAGTGGCAATTCTTTGTTTATTCATTTTTAAGCTGTTTTATACCCTAAACTTTTACACTATTTTAGACTCAAAAATATTACCAGCAAATATAACAATCAATATCAAAACTTCTAATTTACAGTGTTAAAATTAATTCTAAGTAAAAAAAAAATAGAAAACAAATTGCTTACTCAATAATGCTTTACACTCATTTCTCCAGTGATGTGATTTAAAAGATTTACTTTTATCGACAAAGGTGCGCTTTCAGCTAACAAAAAATAATGTAGATGGATCTTTCTACAGGAAGGAGATTAGAAAAGAGGGAAGACTGTTAGAACAACAAGTTCAATATTATACCTCCTTCCTCCAAAAGCAAACTAAACCTTCCACACATATAAACTTAAACTGTCTTTTCTTGTACACAAGCAGTCTGCAACACTGACCAATTCAACTGAGAAATGGTTATTTTGGAGTGTTTAATAGCATTCAACCATAATTTTGTGGTGTATCATGAGACCGAAGGGTAGAAGACCTTTGCAACTGAAAAGGAAGAAAAAGAATAGGGGCGAGCATGGGGATGGACAAATACAAGAATCACAGAATAATATTCTGGGTTGGAAGGAACCCACAAGGATCATCAAGTCCAACTCTTAAGTGAATGGTCCATACAGGGATCAAACCCACAATCTTGGCACTGTTAGCAGCATTCTAAGAACAAAGGGATGCTTGAATAGAGCTTTCTGCTACAGCTGCATTCTTCCATCTGTGATAAAAATATGTAAAAGGAGGGCAATGCTAACAAAACAATGATACTTAGGGGTTAGACCATCTATTATTTGTCCCATTTAAGTAAAAACCATTATACAGCATAATTGCACAGAGAGTGCTGAGCTTGTACTCTGTGAAATGTGAGTGAATAATTCACTCAAAAGAGAAATCTTTTCTAAAGGGAAACTTAATGCCTTCCAATTGTCATCAAATGCTGTTTTGTCCAGGCAAAAAAGGAATGCTCATTGCATGGGGTTTTTTTGTAAGCTGCTAGACCTATCATCACTTTTATCCTAAGTGACTAAATCTGTGTTTACTGCAATGCTGGGTTCATTATGTATTTGTCAGTTCAGAAGGATGACTCAGACATGTACTACAGTAGCAGCTCTGAACATTCATGTCATGGTCTGTGATGCATGATGGCCATGATCTTAAACTTGTTTCAATATTTTTGGACTCATATGAGATTTTCTGTTATAAGTACAAAGTCTGAGCTTGGAGGAGGAGGATCTGAATTGTATTACTTCAGTAACCTGAGATGTACTCCCATGTCTGTGTTGCAAAGGAAACCCTCTTTCCCAAAAGAAAACATTTCAAGGGAGATTGTCTAATGAGAAGTCTCAGAACACATCTGAGATCTTATCTGTAGTTACTCATTACAGCTTTATAAACTAGGTAAAAGAATTTTCGAGTTGTTCTTGTACTAAAAGAAAACAAAGATCCAGTTTAAAACACAAAGCATGCTTTACCAGTCTGATGATTTTCTAGGAAATGAATTTTTTAGTATGGGAAGATGGAGAACAGTGAAACATTTTAATCCAAGTGGACTGATACGAATGGGGTGGGTGGACAATATATGAATTTACCTGGCCTGCCATCCTCACAGACTTGAATCAGCAGGGAAAAAATCCAACTGGCAGCCAGTTGCTAGAAATGCCCAGAGCACCCTCTCCAGGTGACAGTACCAAATCAGGGTATAGAAGGGCAGGGTTGTTATATGTTCTTGACAGACTGAAGCAAGGGTTTGCCAGGAATCCCAGGAAATTCAGGGAAGCAAGGCAATGGTGAATCCTGCATATGTAATGGAATAACATTGTGGGACTATGTAGGCTGGGCATCAGCTGGATAGAAAGAAACTTTGCAGAGACAAGGCAAGAATATATCCAGGGAGAAATGCAGAACCCCCATGGACTAGCAAGAATTAGAACAATTGCATATTTTATTGACTAACACTCCATATAATTAACTTTCAGTTTGTTAGGAAACAAAATGTAAATTTGCTGTAAGAAGTAGAAAAACGCACAGGCTTATTGGGATAGCACCAAGAGTGTCACTACTCATTAAAGAAAGACAGCTACAGAAAAATAAACATTTAGGGATATTTATGGCAGAATATGCAAAGCAAATCTGAGAAAAATGTAAGAAGATAAAAAGATAAAAAGAGAAGAAAAAATTTCAAGAAACTTAAAGCATTTATGGTAATTGTCACAAGTTACCTTGGGGAAACAATTTTATTCATAAAATTTTATTCAAAATTTTATTCTTAATTTTATTCACAAAACCCTCCATAATTTTATTCATAGATTAACTTGTTTCTAATTATTCTAAGAAGCAATATGCAATTAACCATAAGCATAAAGTTTGTTTTCTTGTTTTTCTATGTGGTAGTCAGGAGAAATATGTACAGGTGCAGGCATTTAAATTTGCCAATAAAATGGTTATCTCTACTGAGACAGGTTCATAACATGAGCCAACCTGCCAGCATTTTAGGAATATCTTTCGGGCTGCACAGCTTTAAGGGAAAATTCTAGATAGGTCCAATTGTCACAAGACATGTAGTTTTAAAACAGAATATTGTTTGTTTTTGTCCAGCGTTACAGTACAATTACCTCCTTTCTGCAATGAGAAGTACCCTCTTTGTTCTGCGTTATTTTGATTTTAATTTCAGCATAGTATTCCCAATTCTCCAAGAAGAGCTTTCTAGCTAAAGAGCTTGGAGCTTAATGCCAGTGCTCCAATTCCCACCAAAAAAAAGTTGGAATATTGTACTATTCATATTTGTCACCTGTATCTTCTCTTCCAGCCAAGATTTTCAGCTGTCATACAAGTTTTGAAGAATCTTGCACTTGGAAATGTTTTTCAATAAAGTCCAATGAAACAAACAGGTCAGAGGCTGGATAATGTCCAAAAAACATCTTTTAGGAAAGTACTCTTCATCCATACATAGAACTTTGGTATTTTCCTACCTTGTAAAAGTTGGCTATGTGGTTGGGGGTTTTTGGGGGGCTTATTTTGAGGACAGTGTTGGTTTTTTTGGGGGGTGGGGGTTGCAGTTACTGTTTTGTTAGCTGTCATTGATGCTTTGTTTGGGGCTGTTTTGGGGATTTTTTTGAGAATGAACAAGGACAGCATTGTTTCTCCTTGCCAAAACAAGATACAACTCAACAGACAATATGAAGATATGAACTAAAGTGAGCCCAGAAAAAACTGTGATATTCAGGATAATTTGGACTTTTAAATAATTCTCTGCAGAGGAAATCTACCAAGAAAAACATTTTGGACAGAGAGTAAACGCTTTCAGCTCCCACTCCCTTATTATTCTTGGCAGGTTAAATATTAAAAAGGAGTTGCAGAAAGTAGAAATTAATAGAAGTTTTTAATTTGGAAAAGTAACAAGCATTTTTTTGTCTGGTGCTCTCATAAGAATTTATCTTTATAAACTTGCTTTGAAATATTAGATGTATACTGAGGAATAAATGAATAAAATAAAATCAATAAATTATTTTTTCAATATAGCAAAACTTAACCAAAGTAATTTTTGGGGCAATAAGATGCCACCTCTCACTTGGAAAAAGGTATCTTGAATCAGAAAGGTGGTGAGATGTCGAGGTCTCCTCCTGCCACCATGTAGCCCTGGGAGAGGGGCCCTGAGGGGACAGGCACGGGGTTTCCCTGCCCCTGGTCAGCCTCGTTCCCCGTTGGTTGTTTTGCGTTTCCCTGCGCGGGCAAGGACCCTCGGGTCCCGTGATTGTAAGAGTTTCCTCGGCAGAAGCTCCGGCCACGCGGCTGGAGAAATAACCATCTCTGAAAACAATCTACCAAGAATCTGTCCATATCTATTTCTTTTCCACGGGACTCCTGGTTTGATATGTCGTGTTACAGTATCCCCGCTGTAACAGAGCAACATCTCCTGTCACATTGCCCCAGTCGCTCCAGCTGCTCCTGCCAACAGCCCCCTGCAGGAAGGAGCACAGACCCCAGTGCGCGTTGGCTTTGGCTGCCCATGGGCAGAGAAGCCCTCCGGGGCACAGGTCTCTGGGGCAGGAGACGGGCGCCAGTGCTGCCAGAGCTCGAGGGGTGGCAGCTCTGCTTCGGCAGGGACTCTGCCACACCTGCCGATTGCAGCGTTCCCCGGGGCCCAGGGTCAGAGCAGCATTCGTGCCCTGGCCCACACGTTCCCTGTCTGCGTCACACCCCCGGGCTTAGGATGGCCACCGGCCGGGACGCGTCCCAAGGAGGCCGTGCCAGCTTCTGTGGAAGGCCCCGTGCCCTTCCCGCCGCGGCTGCGTCGGCAGCCGTGGGGGCTCCTGGTGCTGCCCCGAGCCCGCAGAGCAGGGGAGCGTTTGCTTATGGTTGGAGCCGTTGCTTAAGTTCCTGTCGGGCTGTCTTAGACACTCGGGGCAAGGGATTCCTTCCAAGCTGGGCCACTTGGGGCGGGCTGGGGGCGGCCCAGGGCAGGTGGCATTGTGTGCAAGGGCCCTTTGTGACACGGTGCAGCACGGTCACCGTGGGTGTCCCAGGGCCCTTTGTGACACGTGCTGCTGACATAGGTGCTGGCGGCGACGCGGCCACGCCACAGTGCTCGGAGCACGCGACGGGACAGGACGGGACAGAGCGGTGCGCTCAGCCCACTCGTTCCTTGCCGACCCGGAGCTTTTCCGAGGCGTTACTCCTGCAGTGCCCCTCGAGGCCAGACTGCAGGACTTGGTGACTCGGAGCTTTTCTGAGGCGTCTCCCTTTCCTGCGGCCGCTGCCCTCGAGGACAGACCGTGGGATTTGGTGACCTGAATCATTTACGAGGAGTCTCCTGTCATTGTGGCGGAGCCCTCTGAGACCAGAGTGCAAGGACTTGCTCTCCTGTAGCCTCCCTGAGGCTTCTCTGTCGCAGGTGCTTCAAGGCACAACTGGCACGACCTGCTGACCCGCAACCTTCCCAGGCATCTCTCCTGCAAGTAGCCATACATCTACTCAGTGGCATGGAGCAGAGGGCCCCTGACCGTGCCCAAGCAGGCCTTGGGGGAGGAAGAAGGCCCTGGAGCTGCCCCAGCACAGCAGCCTGCAGAGCTGGAGCAGTTCCAGCAGCCGCAGGAGGGTGAGTGGCAGAGCTGGGCCCCAGGGCTGGTGCCTGCAGCCAGCTAGGCCCCGTCCCATCCCATCCCATCCCATCCCATCCCATCCCATCCCATCCCATCCCTCCCATCCCATCCCATCCCATCCCCTGGGAACATGCCCATGGACAGGAGGGAGAGGGGCCGGGGCAGACCCCCCCGCAGCGGCTGTGCCCCATGCCCCGGCCCAGGCCCGGGCTGTGTCTCCGGCCTCTCCCGCAGCCCCTCAGCTCTGGCCGCGCTCGCTCTTTGCCAGATGCAGCCGTGGACCGGACACAAGAGCAGGGCCCCGCCCGTGGCCCGCTTCCGCAGAACAGCGCAGGTACCTGCAGCCATCCCCACCCGGGCTGGGCCTGCTGTCGCTGCTCAGCCGAGCACCGCGCTGGCAGCACCCATGGAACAATCCCTCCCTTCTTTGCCCTTCTCTCTGCAGATGGTTTGCAAATTCATCAGGAGAATTCGGGAGGAAGAGAGCAGCGTCACGGGCACTGGGGTCAGAGCATACCCTCACATCTTCAAAACCAAGACCAGTGCCGCCCTGCTGGATATGCTTGTGGAGGAGGGCGTTTCCAGCCCAAAGCAAGTAAGCAGCCTGTGGCCAGGGCTGGAGCCCCCCAGGAATCGCTTGGCCACCCAAGCCACGCCCGCTGGTCACTTTAAGCCTTTGAGGCCATCACAGTGTGCTGGGAAGGGAAGCGCTTCTCTGCAGAAGCTGGGGACATTAGTCCCTCTGGCAGCTTTCCAACTCTCCCTGTGCCTTCTCCAGGTGCCCGCCGTGGTGAGGTACATCCACCAGTGGCTCCTGTCCAATGAGTATCCTGAGTACAGACTGTCCAGGACCCTTCTGGATCTGACTGAGGCCTACCCCACTGATGTGGTGATGACTATCCTGCGTGTGGCCCCATCATGTGACAGGTATGGGGCCCACCTGCCCAGAGGGCCCAGGGCTCACCAGCCCCTCGCCCTGTGGAGCCCGTCCCAGGTGTCTGACAAACGCAGAGTTCCAGGGACCTCTGGCTCCTCCATTTCCCAGCCCTGGCATGTCAGCCCCCAAGCCTGCTGCCATGCTCCCTCCTGCCCCTCAGGGGCCCGTCCTCACAGCGGTGGGCTGCCTGGGTGCTGCCTGTGAGGGGCACTGGGCAGAGGCAGGGCTGGCAGCCAGCTCAGGTCCCCCTGCTGCCCAGGCCACGGTGCTGTGGCCGAGATCCCCCCTGAGACGGAGCTCTGACCCCACAGAGCCTGCCACGGCCATGTGGAAGACGCTCATGTGCTCAGTCAGGACTTCAAAGACAGTCATGCCGCTACTCCTCGATGTGCTGGAGAGCTGGCCAGAGCACAGCACGCGCACCTCCGACGGGGACGACACAGACGTCTTTGCCCTGGCTGTGAGTTTCTGGAACCGGCCCTTGCTCGCCCCCGGGTCGCCGCTCCAGCAGTTC
>NC_046332.1:12440770-12542713 GCF_000738735.6 Corvus cornix cornix | reverse complement strand
TTTTTCTTGCTGAAGCCTTAACGCTGCCGACAGAGCGGCTGGGCAGGGGCCGGAGCTGCGGGGACGGCTGCGAGACCGGTGCCTGGAGGTGGCCGCAACTCCTGTCCCGGGCAGGAACCGCCGTCTGTTCCTCCTGCCCGTGCGTTGCTGGCTGGACTGCTGAGGGCTCCGAGGTGCCTCTCGATCCGGCCCCTCTGGAGCTCCGTTGGGGCTGCGGCGCTGCCGGGCCGGGCTGGGAGAGCCTGAGGGCCGGGTGGTGGGAAGGCCTGAGGAACCGGGTGTCAAAGGCCATAAGCAGCCCCCAGGCAGCCGCCTCGTTCCTGCCACCCGGCTGTTCCGGCACTTCCCCAATGCGCCTGTCTCCCAGGCCTGCGGCAGAAGCCCTCGAGGCCGGGCCTCAGCAGGAGGTGGGGAACTGTAGGTTTCGGGGGTTCGGGGGTCCAGTCGGGACGGCCGGACATAGACGGTAACGGATGGAGACGAGAGATCTTTATAGGCAGGTCTTGGGACACAGTCGGTTTATTGTAAAGGGCGTGGGTATTGGGGCACTGCTCAGAGCTGGTAGACTCAGCTCTGAGCAGGCCCAAGAGAGCAAGAGAGTGAACGGGTGAGAGAGAGAGAGAGAGGGTGTAAGAGCAAGAGTGGAAGTAAGAGTAGAAGTATGAGAAGAGAAGTAGAAGTGAAGAGAGAATGAGAAGTGTCTGAAGTCCTGGTTACAATACAATAAATCATCTTCTGTACTGAATATTCTAATTGTCACTAACCAATCTAATACAAGATACAAATCCTATAGCATTTACATACAGCCTATAAGAGTTCTTATATTACCATAGAGTGTTACATCTTAACTTCTAAAAACTACTCTTTGGACCCCTTCTGCTGAGCTAGTAGGGTCTGCTCTGACCCTTGGACCTGCTTGCAAGCAGAGGGTATTGTTCAATCAAGAGGGGATTACTTCAGTGGCCATACCATTGTTTTCTAGTTGTTCAGTAACTAAGACCTGGTATTTCAAAAGTGGCTTTCATTTCGATGTTGCCTGTAGTTTTCATATTCCCAAAATCTTTTGTCAGGCAATCATATTTCCAAGGTTTTCCTGTTTCATCTTCCCCAACAGGGAACACCGCAAGGTGCCCAGGCTGGGCCGGCTGGGGACAAGGAGGGCAGGGGGCCATGCCGGGGCACGGCCACTGGCCGCTGCCAATAAGGGGCAGCGGGCAGAGGCAGGGCTGGCGGCCAGCCCGGGCCCCCGCGGCTGCCCAGGCCACGGTGCTGTGACCGAGGCCCCCCTGACACAGAGCTCGGGGCCCGCACAGCTGCTGCCTCCACGGGGAGGCCGGCGATGTCTCCTCGAGCAGGGCTGCCGAGTCGCTGCTGCCAAAGCGGCTCTGGACGCCGCAGAAACAGCACCAGAGCGTGCACAGGAACAGCAGCAGCCCGAACGCCTGCTCAACAAAGCATCCGCACCAGCCGGGATGCCAAACGGGGGGATACTGTGGGCACAACTGCACGTGGCTGGGCAAAAGGCTCCAGCAGAATTGGCCACAATGGCTTTCTCTTGCCTTGCCAGCCTCACAGCGACGCTCGGCAGCTTCGGCTGCAGCCCGTGCCCTTGACTGACTTCAGTGGCCGTGCTTGAGGGTGTTGTAAACGAGGCTGAGACTTTTTGGAAAGAAAAGCCAACTCCTTTATTTATTAACAACTGAGAGCGGGAACCCAGGATAAGCCCAGGCTCCGTGAGACAAGCCAGAGTAAACCAACACTCAAAAAAGGACAGTGCGACCCACTGGGTGCTCCCTCGGACCCCAAGTTCCGCAGGAGGACCCCCGGATAAAGTCCCAGGTCCGTTCTTATACCCTCTGTCACTTCACAACTGCTATATTTGGGATCCTTCTTCTGATTGGCTCACTTCCAGGGCTTCTATTGGTCTTTATCAACATGCACTTTTGTCCAATCATTTCCCGAGGGCGTTGAATGATTGGATAATCCTTTATCCAGTAGCGGTCCAAGATGTTGACATCACCTGCATGAGGTGATTTTCTAGTCCATCACGTCATCACGTCCCCAATTGCGTCTCCACCTGGTGCTCACACTCTGATATTACACCTGGGCAGTCTTGCAATATCCTCAGTTAACATGCCCGTTTGTTCAACTATCAACTCCCCTCTTTTATATCTCATCCAAACAGTAACAATCAACACCCCGAAACCGATTCATTTATTCCAAGGGCAGACTCGCCTTCCGCAGCCGCATTGGTGCCATCGTGAGAGAGAGACTCTGATGGGACACAAGCCCTGTGCTGCAGCTGCTGTCCCTCTCCTCCATGCAGGCCCCTTAAAGACACATGCATGAGCTTCCAAAGCAAGCTTGGACTTGCTTGGAGCAATGGAAGAAGCAGCCGGCACTGAAGAAAAGCAGGGAGCGGTGGCAGACGTCCAGGGGGGGCGGGAAGCGCTTTGGTGTCTGCTGAGGAGACGGCCCAGTTCCCAAGCTCAGGCTTTGCTGCTAGAGGATCCTGCTTTGCTCTTGCTGGAGCTGGAGGCCATTCCCTACCAATGCATGGCCACTTGATCCATTGTTCCTGGATCAAGTCTGCTGGACCTGTGGCAACAAGTGTGTCCTGTGTCCCTGTGACAGCGGAAAAGGGCAGGACATGTCTGCTTCCAGCACCTGTCTTGGCTGCTCCTTCAGGGTGCTGGCACCATCATCAGAGACACCCAACGGCGTCTCCTCCCCGAGCTATCCCTATCCTCTGCGCTTCCCCAGGTGTCTCCCTTGACGTTCCCTGGGGAACCTCCCTGCTTGTGGCCATCCATTGCCGTGCTCAACAAGGACGCAGTTGTGTTTGGACGTGAGCTGCCACAGCCAGACATGCAGCAAGTGGAGCGTAGACTATCAGAGGCTGGGCCGATTCCTTTTTTTCCAGAATGCAAGAAAGACAGAAAGGCACAAGGAAACGTCACAGTGTCTCTCTAGAATCTCTTTGTCCTGTGAAACTCAGCAGCTGAAGCTGTTCTGGTGCTCCTGCTAATCTCCTCCATGAAAACATTCATTCCAGGAAGGAGCAATGTCGGGGTCTCCTCCCCCCGCCATGTAGCCCTGGGAGAGGGGCCCTGAGGGGACAGGCACGGGGTTTCCTAGCCCCTGGTCAGCCTCGTTCCCCGTTGGTTGTTTTGCGTTTCCCTGCGCGGGCAAGGACCCTCGGGTCCCGTGATTGTAAGAGTTCCTCGGCAGAGCTCCGGCCACGCGGCTGGAGAAATAACCATCTCTGAAACATCTACCAAGAATCTGTCCATATATATTTCTTTTCCACGGGACTCCTGGTTTGGTACATGTGTTACAGTATCCCCACTGCAACAGTGATGAAACATCAGGAAAAGTTGTCTGTGCTTTCTTCCTCAGTTTATGTCCCTTCATACCTTACTATACTGAAACTTTACCTTGATTAATGGTGCATTTAAAAAAAAAATTGCAGAAATCAATTTAAACAATCTCTTCATGCCCAGTAATTACTGCCCACTTGCTTTAATTTCAGAGCCATGACATTTTCCCCTGATTTTTGAAGGGGCCATTTGTCCACTCTTCCCTAAAAGGAACAAATGCTTTTCCTTGTGATGATACTAATTAAACTGAAACTTAGATGTGAAAAATCACTGAAACCTCATTTTCCTTAAAGCCCATATATATCAGCTCTCATAAAACAGGTTTCTCAACCTACAGAGCAAAGATCTATAACCTTGATCTCCCACATTGTCACTGAAATGGCTAATAGCTACTTTTTAATGCAAATTCATTTTCTTACAAACCCAATTTAAGTGTCATTCAATTTTCTTGTCTGCGGCCATATGCTTAAAAAGTAATTACTCTGCTAGCATTTTTAATTAAAATGATGTTATCTGTGGTTCTAGATGCATTAAATACACCATTGATCTCAGATATCAAATGAAATTTTCACAGATGAGTCATGTCATGCACATTGTGGTTTTAGAAGCTGCATTGTAACTGGTGCTAACTATGAAATACAGGTGGAACAGGCACCCACCAAATTTTCTCAGATATAAGTGCCAGTCACAGAAAAATATGTTTGCTTCTTGTATTTTTTGTAACAAATAACAGCTGTATTACTCTGTTGGGGTTTTAAGAGATCTAGTTATTTTTTCTGTTAAAGGAATTTTCCCCCATTCTGTTACTAAGACGATAAATCGCTGGGTGCTTAAGAGAAGACAAAAGGGCCTGGCCACTTTTTTTGTTTCACCTGGGTGTGGGTTCAGTTCGCTCTCAGCGTCCGGAGAGAGAAGCTGCAGAGAAAGGAGCTGCTGGTTCCTTTTTTCGGCCGTTTTTCTTTCTGCTGGAAACAATGCTGGGATCCCAAAGCCACTTTCCCTGCCCTGCTGGAGGCCGGGCTGTGGCCGCCCTGCCCCGCTGCTGCTTCGAGCTTTCGCTGCGTTGTAGCCGTGCTCACCCTGCCTGCCTGGGCCTCCGTGGGGTTCCCCTTTTGGATACATCTCGTCTGCCACCCGCGGATTTGTGTTTGTGCCTGCCGCTCCAGCCTGCCGCTCCAGCCTGCCGTTCCAGCCTGCTGTTCCTGAGAGTCTGGGATCGGCTGCCCAGGGGTTTGTGAAGCCTTTGTTCCATCCCTTCCCGGGAATCCCAGGCCACCGGTGCCCGCGTTGCTCCCCGAGCTCGGCTCCGGAGCGCCCCCTGCAGCCGCGGGGGAACCATCGCGCCTGCCCTGCTCACCGGGAGCCGCCAGCGCCCCTGCCGGCTGCGAGCGGAACTGCACCCGAGGGAAAGGGCCCGACAGCCGAGAAGGCTGGCACTGGGTTTGTGTTTGCTGTTACTGGCCATAGTTGTTGTTGTTTTGTTTGACTGGTTATATATATATATATATATATATATTAAAGAACTGTTATTCCTATTTCCCACATCTTTGCCTAAAGGCCCTTGATTTCAAAATTATGATAACTCAGAGGGAAAGGTGTTATATCTGCCACTTCAAGGGAGGCTTCTGCCTTCCTTAGCAGACACCTGTCTTTCAAAACCAAGACATACTCTTAACAAGATCAGTAGACTGTAAGCTGATGCCTGAGGCTAAACTTTTCCCTGGGCTTTTTATAAATTTCAAACTTCTCATCGTCTGTGTGTCCCTGCAGGCCACGTGTGTCCAGTATAGAAAGTCTGTGAAAACAACTCAAGAGTCTGGGACAACCTAAATTTTTCCACTGCTCAATTAACTTTTAATGAGCACTTCAGCCCAAGTTCATTGAGTCTGTCCCTTAATTACATCAAATGTTAAGCTCTGTCTGTTGCATTGTTAATAATTAATCAATGCATTATTTGCAAACAGCAATAATGAATAGAATTTCTACTGCAAGGTATTGATCACTATCACTCTCTTAGCCAAACTATGTCTATTAAAATTAATTTTTAAACATTTTATATTAACTCGACATTCTTAATTCCTTGCTTTTCATGGCTTTTCATATCCAGTGCTATAAGGAGATCAATTCCTAGTATTAAATTTTGCAAGAAACAGGTGTATAATTAGGATCAGGGACAGGTACCATCACTTTTCAACTGCCAAAAAATCACCTACAAAGAGATAGAGATTCATCCACACAGTGCATTCAGTGTCACAGGAACTAGAAAATAATATCATAGCATGAATTTATGGAATTTTTCCTAAAAAAATGAAAACAAGCAGTGATTACACACTGATTGCATGTGTTGGTGATTTAAATCAATTTGCAGCTCAACACACTATTAAACATTGTCCTCAAAATATTAAAATTATTTTCCTATGATGAGGAGAAATAAAGGAAAATCAATATAATTTCATTAATTTAAGCATTAGTGATGGAATCTTATGATCTAAAAACTGACCTAGATATAGACCTGGCATTCTGTTATTCTGTATTCATTAATAATAATAATAATAATAATAAAAATAATAATAGTGTTGCTTATTGCTGCTGTTTCGAATTATGTCTTTAGCTGTCTTCAAACAGGTACTGCAGTTAAAGTTGAAGCTTACATCACTTAGAACAGCTGCCAGCACATATCACACACAGAGGCAGCACACTCGTGTTTTGATCTTCCTCCTCTCACACATTTATTTGTCTTTATTACTAATAATGTGCTATCAAATTTTATGTTCAATGACACTTTAAACAAATACTCTTTGGCAATATCTTAATTAGAATCTCCAGTGAATAAAGTAGATTAATTTTAGGTCTATGACTGTAGATTGCAGCAGTCTGCTATGACAACCTCTTTCCATCCTTCAAATGATCCAAGACAACATCCTCACAGTAGAAATCCACACCTAAACATTCTCATTCCAAAATTGTTTGGGAATTTTCTATTTTGTCGCGGTTTCAGTTTATTTCCCCCATGAATTCCTAAACAACGTGCGACCAGTGATTCTGTGCTTAAGCATCATACCTGGTTTGTGTGAAGCCCCAGCAAAACATTTCCCAGTGCAGAGTAAACACAAACTAAAACAATTATAACAAAGAAATGGACTGGCATTTATGAGAACAGGCTGAAGCTTGGGTTGCTTGATTGGCTGGTTTTGGTTTGGTTTTTCTCTTAAACGTGACTATATGCAAGACTTATATTTCTACAATGTCATACAAAGTCAAATGAGAAAATTTACTGTACTATTTATGTTAAAGATTGAAGCAGCAAAATGTCTTCAAAAAAAACCTCTTAAATTACCACAAGCTTTGCATGACCTTCCAGGATTTTTCCATCTATTTACAATGCTTAAGGTACATTCATTGCATTTCCAAATTCCAATAGCTGAATTTAAGAATTATCTTTATTAAAAGTATCTTCAATTATATAGATTCCTATATTTAGCCAGTGGCTTCACTCAGCTGCATTTTATTAATTTGGATTAATGCCATATGTGGAATTGGAATTCTGTATCTTAATACAACATCTCATAAGTGGAATTCTTGAGACACACCAAGACAAAAAAAGCTGTCTCAGAATGAACATTTTCATATAAACAGCACAGGTATGTAGAAAGACAAGATGCTCCACAAAGGAAACTTTAAACTAACAGTAAAAGGAAGTTTTCAACACAATTAAGTGGCACATAGTTAATTGCAATAATATATATGTTAGCAGAATAGCTTCTATGCATTATTTTGATTTTAAGTCACATTTAAACAAAAATATGAAAGGAAAACTTGAAAAATTAATGATTAGAGATTTATTAAAAATAATATACATAATGTGGCATGTGTTCTCTCTCATAAAAGGGATGAATTTTTTTTTCTTGAGACAAAATGAATCCTTGTTATATTCTGTGACATAAAAGCATTGTTTTCCCTGCTTATAATTTAAGAAAGAACCTATATAAAGCTGTGTGAAGGACAAATGGCCACTCTTCCCTAATTCAATAAATTTAATGTTTCTTTGTTAGAGGATAAGTAGTTGCTTTGCTAAGTTTTTAGAGCACAACTTTAACGTGTTGGGAGAAGAGGGAACAACAAAAACAGAATAGTCATTTAGTACAGAGGTTACATGTTCCTTAAAATGTCCCTGTAAGGTTTTTTATTTCCTATTCTCAAATGAGTAGCTTCAAAGAAGCAAAAGTGATTAACACAGCTCTCATCAATTATCCAGTTTTAAAGTAGCAGCAGAGAATGTAAATAATAGCAAAAGAAAGCAGCCACATCTGAAACAGGAGCATGGATGTTACTGCTGAACTGTTAATATAGGTTTATTTAGGCTGTAACTCTTTCTGGTTCCTAAACCTGAAATGGCCATGAGAATTCATTTATTTGTTTCAAAGATGTGCTTTAAAAACAAAGACAGATGTTTCTCTTTTTTGTTCTGTCTGTTCCTCAGGGGACTGGATCAGAACTATATCTGCATAATGGAGTTTTGAGGTACCAAATTTGTTTTAATCCCACATTGGAATACAAACACTTTTTTTCCCTATAGCTACATGAGACTAGAATACTGTCAAAACCGGCTTAAAACTTTTTCTCCAGCTCTTTTTCCCGGATTAGAAAGACCTGAAACCTAAGAAATCCCTGAGAAACATTTGCTTTGAAAGACTTCTGCCCACTGAATGTCCTGATTTATCTTTTAGTATCTAGTTCCCCAGACTACTTAGAAAGTAAAAGATTGTGGGGCACCTGGTAAATACTTCAGATATGTGAACAGGTATTACTAGAGCTGTAGGATTGTACGTGGGGATGTGTCTCATGTTGTGATGGTGCAGGTATGAAGAACATACCAGAAAGTACAACATTAACTTTAAAAAATTTCAAAGCACCACATTTTTCCTATGGCACTGCAAGAAAACCATATGTATCACTAAAAGAGAAAGCAAGAGTGCCCACAAGAGGAATAATTGTGGCCTCAGCTTCCTTGCTTCAAGATATACAGGAAATTAACTAAACCAGGGTGCTTGGCTGAAACAGAAAAAAAGACTGAGCGACATGGCAGGGTAGAACTTTGCTCTTCATTTGCTTTTGAGAAAGTGAGAGGTGGGACATGCCTTCTGGAAAATAAAATAAGTGTAATGTCCCTCTTCTCTCCCAGATGAAGAGAGACATTCAATTCCCCCAATGGGCAAAGAAGCTAGGAGTGAAAGAGATTACCCTTTAAAATTAAAGAATCATAAAATAGTTTAGGTTAAAGACCTTTAAGATCATTGAGTCCAACTGTTAACCCAGCACTGCCAAGCCCACCACTAAACCATGACCCTCAGTGCCACATCTACACGTCTTTAAAATACCTCCAGGAGCATTGACGCTATGTCTTCCCTGGGCAGTTTGTTCCGATACTTGAAAACCATTTGATTGAATAAATTATTCCTAATGTCCAATCTAATCTTCCCCTGGTGCATCTTAAGGCCATTTCCTCTTGTCCTATCTTGTCCTAGCTAGTTGTTCTTTGGGAGAAGAGACTGATGCCCACCTGGCTCCACCCTCCATTCAGGGAGTTGTAGAGTGATAAGGTTCCCCCTGAGCCTCCTTTTCTCCAGGATGAGTCCCCCCAGCTCCCTTAGCTGTTCCTCATCAGACTTGTGCTCCTGACCCTTCCCCAGCTCTGTTCCCTTCTCTGGACACACTCCAGACCCTCAATGTCCTTCCTGTAATGAGGGGCCCAAAACTGGACACAGTATTTGAGGTGTGGCCTCACCAGTGCCCAGCACAGGGGGACAATCACTGCCCTGGTCCTGCTGCCACATTATTGCTGATACAAAAGGGGGAAATGAAACAAGAAATTTCTTCTTTGTACACCAAGAGAAAAGAGGAGTGTTTTCCCATCACTTTTCAGTGCAATTTCTGAAACTTCCTAAAATCATGCATTCAAGTAAAATTTTCTTATTCATTCCTTGTACTTTTATGTTAGAACTGCAAAACAAATTTAAAACATTGAGAATTATTTCTTTTACCCATATAATTTTTAATATAATGCCTTTAAAAAAATAAAAGATCTCAAGGGGAATAGGAGTAGAGGGGAGAGTTTCTTTGCCTGAAAGTTATATACTTTTCACTCTGGTTAATATTTTAGTGATCATTACCTCAGAAAAGATTTTTTCTTTCTTCTCTAATGTACCAAATATGTTCCAAAATCACCTCCTGATTTCCTGTGGTTTTTCACATTTGAATTTCAAACAGAATGCATGTAATTAGAACCATTTCACCTGAATTCACTGAAATCACTTAAATTCTTTATTGCTGTAGCATTTTCAGCAAGTTCCTATATGCTTTTCATGACATTCTTCCCTTCAAAAACATTAGATAATTTGAAAACACTATTCTAAAAAATAGAGGAGAGTTATAATTGCATATTTTCAATAATAACCTGATGTTTTGAAGAACTGCAACCAATTTTTTTGAATCATCCTTCCTTTCTTAAATGTTTTGAGGGCATATGTATGAAAATCGGCAGATTGGCAACGTATGGAAAAGCTCAGACTTCACCTTCACTATAGAGAAGAGCACACACAGAGCCAGCAGCATGGTTTTTCTATTTCTCCTCGCCTCTCAGCTCCAGCCTTTATCCACTGCAATAGCCATGACCACCAGCCATCTCAGTTTATGACAGCCAAGTAACAGCTTTTAGACTTCAGAGAAGACAGACAGCTAAATTGAAGCCTCTAATGGAGGTTAAGCAGGGCTGACAGGGTTACAAGGGGGTTTTTAGAGCTCAGAATTTCTTGTTTGGATAAAAAAGACCATGCAGTGAAGACTGCTATTCTGCTAATTGTTTGACAGAGAACTAGTATTTAGGTCACCTCTATATGGAAATAAATATATGTAAGAATTTCTTGAGTCTGCTCTTATAAAAGATACACAGGAATTAGGCTTAGATGGTCACAAGTATCCTGGAGCTTTCCACTGAGGCCTCGATTTGCCAGAAAAATTTATGCCATCTATTTTTTCTGTCATGCTCTATTCCATTCTATTTACCTTTGTAATACTTAAAGTACTACTTGACAGCGCAATAGATATGATTCTAACATTTCCATATAGGATTTTTTTTCCACATTGAGATTAGATTGTGAAGTTGTACAATGCTTGTCTGTGTGTAAAATAATCCCATTTTACATAAACTTAATAGACCATATTTACCTCCTGTTCATACCTTTTGGGCAGAATGATACCAAGCACTTAAAATCTCTGTTCACATGAGGAGGATCTGATTTTCCTTATCTATAAGACGGTGGAGACTAATAGAAAACAACTAATGGAAAAGACATCTAAAATTATAATTTTTTCCTGTGCTTTCCCAATATTTTTAATATAAGACAGCTAATCAGGGAATGCTCAGCTAATTTCCTATTGTACCTAATCCATTGAAGGGATGTAATCTACTATGACTTGGCATTATTGGAAACCAGGAATATGACTGGAATTTTTTAAAAGAGCTTGTCTGTTCTCAAAAGGGAACCCAGATATGTCTTTACTTATATATGTAATATGGTTTTGATTTTTCAGTGTTTACTATGACTATTAGAAGCATTTTAAAACTTGCAATGTGCACTGGGAGGGCAGAAAGACAAATGCATCCAAAGCCCCGTGGGCAGCAGGGCAGGGAGGGGATTCTGCCCCTCTGCCCTGCTCTGCTGAGACCCCACCTGCAGTGCTGCATCCAGCTCTGGGGTCCCAGCACAGCAAGGACAGGGACCTGCTGGAGCCAGCCCAGAGGAGGCCACCAAGGTGATCAGAGGGCTGGAGCAGCTCTGCCATGAGGAAAGGCTGAGAGAACTGGGATTGTTCTGGCTGGAAAAGAGAAGGCTTTGGGATGACCTAATTGCAGCCTTCCAGTGCCTGCAGGGAGCGCACAGGAAAGACGGAGAGAGACAATTTACAAGGGCCTGGAGTTACAGGACAAGGTGGAATGGCTTCAAATTGACAGAGAGTAGGTTTAGATCAGATATTAGGAAGAATTTCTTTACTGTGAGACTGGTAAGGCCCTGGCACAGGCTTCTGAGGGATGTTGTGCATTTCCCATCCCTGGAAGTGTTCAAGGCCAGGTTGGATGGAGCTCTGAGCCAGCTGGTCTTGTGGAAGGTGTTGCTGCCCATGGCAGGGGGATTGGGACGAGATAATCTTTAAGTCACCTTCCAACTCAAGACATTCTAAGATTCTATGAAATAAAGAGACAACAGCAGTCAGATGCAAAAATATTCTTCCGTTTAAACTTCCATGTGACTTCATTTTAATAATGAAGGAACACACCATATATCTCTGCATAAAACCATAAGAGAAACTAACCTCTTGCTATGTTTCCACAGGAGTAGGGAAGAGTAGATTGGAGTTTTGGAAAAGTTGCACGCAGTCAAGATTTGGTCTCTTTAAAATACTTAACCTTTATTTACTGACGATTGGATCAATTCTTGCAATATCAATGAAAGAGAAATTATCTATCCATTGTGCATGTATTGCAGTAATAAAAAAATAAATATTCTATGGTTTCCCCTGCTTATTAAGTACAGAAAATCAGTGAAGCGATAGAACATAGCAAAGATATAAACATTTGACTATTCCCCATTAAAAATGGTATGATATCTGATTTAGAGTTATTTATTTTGAACAAAGTACTGCTCTTTTGTACTTTAACAGTGGCCTTGAATTGCTATGTAGTTCATTTACAACTTATATATTTACTTCTCTGATCTCTGAATTTTAGTCTTAGAACACTTTGTTGAATTTGAATCCACCATGCCCTGTGGCATCATCATGAGAAGTCTTTCCATAAGCAAATCTCCTTTTCAAGGACTGCACAAAGGATGTTACATGTGAAGGTATGGTTATATGTGAAGCTAAAGAATAAGTAGCATTTATGACAACCAAGAACTACACCGCACAATTTCTTTTATAGGGAAGCATAATAAATTTATAATGTAATGATACATGTTGCATAGATTAAATTAAATTAAATATAGATTTATTATCTCCCTAAACATCTGAAATGCCAGTACTGGCAAATCTTGATCCTAGATTTATACTACTCATGGTGTGGGATAGTCAAATAATGAAACAGAAGTGGAGCAACTGTACCCTGAGACTCATAGTAAATTTTAGTGTAAAATAAAGCAAAATCACAGCTACCAAAAACCCTGAAACTCCAGACCATATGCCTTTTCATACCATGTTACAAGATAGGAAGAGGATTAGGGAGGGTGAAGAAAAAAACACCTGTTCAAGTCAAATTTTTTATATCAAAAGCATTTCTCTTGCATGAGAAAATAACGATTAGTGCTGGAAAGTGCAATCCAGATGTGGTCCCACTCTACTATACCTATATCCAAACTACTCACATGGGCACACATATTCCAGGATTCATGATTTAATTTTTCTTCTCACATTCAATATACTTGCTACATCCATACTTAGTAAATTGTCTGTTTCTAATTTTATCCTAGAAATATATTCCTGCATTTAGAGAAATATGTCTTGATAAAATCAGATAATTTTTAAACCGCCAGTGCTTCTGTTCTTTAATAGCTAAATGCCATATGGAATAGTTAAATGCTCAACTTTACAGTATAACTAATATTTTTAGATTTATTAAAAGGTTCTATTTTACAAACCTGCCAAGCTTGCAAATTCCATTCTCAGATCTACAGTGTAAATCAATATAACTGTAACTATTTTCAATCACACATTAGTTTAACATAATTATTTCATTCTGAAATTTGGGAGCACTTAGTATTAATGGTACTGATGAAAGTTGGCATTCTCTCTTTTAGTGAAAATACAATCTGAGAACAAAGTATTGATTCATTTAAATCTGAATGGTGAGAAATAATGTTTGTCTATAATTTTAGCATTTCTTTCATCTCACATTATTAGTGCTGCAAGCTAAAGGTGTTGTAGCTTTGCTTTGCTCAGAAATGGTTTAAATCAAAAAGTTTGGATGTGGAACTCAAGGAGACCTAGATCTCCAAATCTCCACAGTGTTCTAGAATTTCTAGCTCTCACCGTTTTCACACTAAGCAGGATTCCAGTTTTATGTTGGGAGCATCTTAAAATCTAGATTTAACTTACACAGTGGGAATGCAAAAAAATCCCTCCGATAGCAGAATTCCCCTGCTTAAGAAATGAGGTTCCACCATAACTACTGAAATATTATAATATTCAAATCCAAGTCTTTTTCAGAACCTATGGCAGAGGAGATACCAGATTTGATAATATTTCCATTCTAATACTCATAATTCATCTCTAATGAAACTAAAATTAGCCTAGAGATAAATAAGAATTTTTCCTAATTCTCACCTAATTGAATTAGGTCATTGATGTTATAAATAGTTCAAACAAAGGTCTAGAGAAAACACTCAAGATTCCTGATTAAAACTCAGTTATCAAACTGATGGGTTGATTTTCCAGGAGCTATTCTTATTCAGTCATTCTCTGACTATTCCTCAATCATCCTGTCACAGATAATCCATCCTTGACACTCATTCATTCAGGAGAACCTGGCACTTCTGATTTTTAGCCTTCTGTCATGGTTTAACCCCAGCCTACAGCCAAGCACCACGCAGCTCACTCTCCCATCACTGCGAATGGGGATAAAAGCAAGAGGATGAAAAAGCTAGAAAACTCATAGATTGAGACAAAGACAGTTTAATAGGAAAAGCAAAAGCCATGGGTGTAAGCAAAGAAAAAAATGAATTAATTCACTGCTTCCTGTAGGCAGGCAGGAGTTCAGCATCCCCAGCAGAGCATATGATGTGCAGTGGCAACTTGCGAAGACAAACATAATCACTCTGAAAAGCCCCCACTTCTCCTTTATCTGCCCATTTTATATGCTGAGAATGATGCCATATGGTCTGGAATATCCCTTTGGTCAGTTGAGGTCACCTGTCCTGGCTGTGTCTTCTCCCAGCCTCCCAAGCACCCCCAACCTCCCTGCCAGCCTGACAGTACAAAAAGCTGAAAAGGCCTTGGGTCTGTGTAAGCCCTGCTCAGTGACAACAAAAACATCTCTATCAACCCTGTGTTAGCACAAATCCAAAACACAGCCCCACACCAGCCACTGGAAAGAAAATTAACTCTATCCCAGCAAAAAACAGCATACCTTGTCATATGAGTAATGAAGAAATCATAAACTTATGCCAGAAAAAGCAATTATGCCACATTACCACATTACACACACACACACACTCATGGGGAGTGGCTGACTAAACATTATCTGCATCAAAAATTCATGGAAAAATAATTGAAATACAAACAAGATGAACCTTCTTTTGCATAGTATTTATTAGACTATACATCTTCATGTAAGGTCAGATTGCTAGAAGCGTTTCAATGCTGAAAGATAAGACTAGCATAAAAGTCCTTCACTGTAACAAAAGATTAATTTCTATTGCCAGCCCTGGTATTTCAAGTGTGAAAAGCAAAGACTGTATCAACAAAGAAGATCTGGCTGAATATGTGAAGTTTGGGAGCAGCTTTGGCTGCAGTGTTGATGTCTGAATAGGAGTCAGTGAGACAAATAAGAGTATTTCAGTCCTGGACTTTAGGAAAGCAGGTCTGTTTAGGAATCTGCTTGGAAGAACTGCATGGAATTAGGCCCCGGGGAAAAAATTAATATCTCTTTTATTTTCAAAGATCACCTTCTTTAAGCTCCAGAATGGCCCATCCTAGGTAATTAAAAAAAAGGCAGCAGGAACACTGCATAGGGGAAAAAGGAGTGTTTGGTAGATCAGATGGTTGTGCTCATTCAGAGAGCCGTTGTCAGGCTTGAGAAACAGATGTAAAAGTACCTTCAGAAATTCCAATTGCAAGGACTTGCATTTGGGGTAGAACAACCCCAGATACCCATACATGCTGGGATTTGACTGACTGGAAGGCAGGTTTGAAGAAAAGTACTTCGGGCAAGTCCCAGAAAGTTCACCAGGAGCCAGCAATGTGTCCTTGTGGCAAAGAGCAAACAGCATCTTGGGCTGCATTAAGTAGAACTCTGCCAGCAGGTGAAGTGAGGTGATCCTTCTCCTCTCCTTAGCCCTGGAGAAACACATTTGGGTGTTGCGTCCAGTGCTGGGCTCTCCAGTAAAAGACAGACAGGGGTGTGCACTGCAGCAAATCAGGGAAAGGGCACAATGCAGGTTATAGGCTTGGACTATCCATCTGATGAAGAGAGGCTGGAAGATCTAGAACTGTTCAGCATGGACCAGAAAGGATTTTCTGAAATCATATCCATGTATATAAATACCTGATGGTGTGAGTAAAGAAAAGGGACCCAGACGCTTCTTGCTGGTGACAGGACAAGGAGCAATGAGAACAAACTGAAAACCTGGAAATGTCTTTTAAAAATAAGGACAATTTTTTTTCCCCTGAGAAAGTGGTCAAACACTGGAACAAGTTCTGCCCACAGAGGTTGTGGAGTCTCCATTCTTAGGGTGCCCAAAACCTGACTTCACACAGTCCTAAGCAATGTCCTCCAGCTGACCATTCCACTATCCTACTATTTTAACCAAGACTTGGCCATTTCCTCTTCTACACATTTCAATTGAAAAGGAATGAATGGAACTTTCTGTAATACATTGATGTTTTGGTATGTTGGAATTGAGGAGACTGGAGGTGAAAGGGCAGCCACCACAACAAGCTGGTGGGAAAAAAAAATCATTTTTCTGCAGTCCTGAAGTTTCTTAGAGGTAGTAAAAGAGTA
The DNA here is from genome assembly GCF_000738735.6 of Corvus cornix cornix. Lineage (NCBI taxonomy): Eukaryota > Metazoa > Chordata > Aves > Passeriformes > Corvidae > Corvus > Corvus cornix. The sequence continues at coordinate 12,526,564 of NC_046332.1, read as the reverse complement.
TTAAGTGATCCCTGGGATGAACTGCCACAATTTGGTGCGACTGTATGAGTACGAATATGATACCATACTACAGACAATCCCTGAGAACAAGAAGTTAAATGTCAAGTCTACACCTTGACCTTAAATCTTACTTAAAAACAGAGTATAATGGCATTGAATATTGGAGTATTATTTTAAAAGCACGTTAATATGGTGCCTAAAAAAAATGACAAATGCTAAGTAGTAGATTCTTACTTAATATTTTTCTTACTGCATTCGTAAACATTTTTTTATTCCCTTAAGAAGATGGTCAGCAAAAGATAGGGGTTAACAACATCTATCTCTCAGGATCCCTGTTCTTTGTGAGATTTCTCTAGACTAAAATGCCTGCAGTTTCCTAACAAATTATTCATGACTTGATCATTTGTCAGAATGCTAGAAATATGGGATTCATATTTCATGGCAAACATAGTCTTTTAAAGGTAATTTGTTTGTCTGAAATGACTTATTTTTCACTCTTCTCTTCAATATTCTAAGAACTTATGAAGAAACATGACAAACCAGAAAAATATACAATATCTCTAGCTTGTTGGGAGAGATGAAGATCCTTGGATTTCATTTGCGTATCTGTAATGTACCAGTTTAGCACTTGATTGATACTTGATCAGTAGTTCGAGACATACACTGAATGTTAGCAGGGCCAAAATCAAAGGATTTTCTCTAGCCCTTGTTTGGAAGGGAGAGGAAACAAAGGCTATTAACTAAAAGCAATGCCACCCTAAACAATTATTACTAAAGGCTGATACTACCACCTTGTGTCTGCAGGTCTAAAAGATTTTAAGCATATCTTGGCACCACACATTGCTCAAGTACTTTGAGAACTTAAAATAATTTTACATGCTTCAATAAATTTTCTGAGAAGGTCACTTATAACCAATAACACTTTCATATGCATTACTTTTGAAAGGTAGAATTACGTGGACATCTAAACCAAAACAAAATCTGTAACACTGGAACTGTGGATCCCATAGAGAAAACAAAACTTTAGTAGCACTGCTGCCCTAAACCAAAAGAAAGCCAGATAATTTTTAAAAAAGAGAGGATGAGGAAAAGTGTCAATCACTAAGCATCCATTGTCACATATAAAATCCCCATAAATACTCACCTGCAGAATAAGCAGGTTTGCCTAGTAAATTACTAGTGATGTTGTTCCTCAGCTCTCAGGAATATTTTGGGGTAAATTCTCCTTCTGCTTGGATGCTGAGAACAAACAGCCTTTGCAAAATAGTTCTTACTGAGCTTTTTCTTCTGTTTTAAGTATTTCTCCTTTGCTTTTGTTACTTTAAGACTATCTGAAGTCTATGGAGATAAAATATTAAAATATAAAAATATTCATATACTATTATTTGATACAAACAGTAACTGGCTGTTGAAGCCAGATACTCTAGCAAATGAAATTATGTTCCACATTTAAATCTTAAATTCACAGACTGAGGATTCATTTACTAAGGGTTTTCTCCTGAAGAAAAAACCTAAACCTTAAGAAAAAAGTAATGATGGGACTGAAACAATTTGATTACTGAGTACAGCTACATATGAATCACAGACACCAGAATAAAGCCTGATAAATCTGATTAAACAATGCCTATGCACTGAAATACAGATTTCTTTTATATACTAGTTGCATACCAGTGCCCATAAAGAGACATATTGCCAGGAGACTTCTTTCCAAGTATGCTACCTTCAAAATAACTTTACAAACCATTGACTAAATTAATGTGAGGTTCAACTACTTTATTTATTGGGTTATTTTACTTGTAAGAAAATAAATTACTTGGAATATGAAATGGTCCAGCACTTGGTTGAATATCATCTTTTGAAATACAAACCATAAGAAATACATCAAATTACTCTAACAATGTTGAGGACTGCAACACAAATCTTGTCCTTGATCCTGTAGCAAATGGCACTTCTTTTCCAGTAACAGAAGAGAGTGGAAGACCTATACTTGGAGAAAATCGAAACTATTTGCAAGTAGTTCCTCAGAAGGAACTATTCCTCCTTTGCTGTCTTCTGTCAGAAGTCTCTTTGTCCTTTTCTGAGCAAGAAAAGCATTTATTTTTAGAAAGATTTATGTATGTTTTATGAATTATGTCCTGCTATAGGAGCCTGGGCAAAGCTTCAGCATTTCCCCAAGTAAATTCTCACATCAGCTTCTTTCCAGGGTTGGCTGTGTGGGTCAGATATAGGAAGGTGAAAGAAATGCAAGAATAGAACTGGATGTGAGTTATGGGACACTGTAAAATTCAGTGTCAGACGTTGTTTCTCTGCTAGACTAGGACTAAAGGGAATGTGGACATACTGCAAGGACTGCACTGGTCTTCACATGAACAAAGAATAAGGACAGTATAAAAATACTTTAAAATCCTTTTACCACATTACCCTCTACCTAGCCTTATGACTTGTCTTGGAACACCAAATATTAATTCATATAATCACTTTACAAAACCTGTCCACAGTACCACTAATAATTTTCAGTTACTTCACAAAACAGCTAAAATTCAGTTTGACTAAGTAAGCAAAGAAACTCCTGATCTAATTTCAGCAGTCTATCTGTACCACAGAATCACATAATCACACACTGGGTCAGGTAGGAAGGAACCACAGTGGGTCATCAGGTCCAATCCCCCTGCTCAAGCAGGGTCATCCCAGAGCACATGGTACAGGATTGCATCCAGACACTTCTGGAATATCTCCAGTGAGGGCCTCCACACCCTCTCTGGGTGATCTGTTCCAGTGCTCGGTCACTGCACAGTGAATTTCTTCCTCATGTTCAGGTGGAACTTCCTGGGCATCAGTTTCTGCCCAGGGCCTCTTGTGCCATTGTTGGGCACCACTGAGCAGAACCTGGTCCATGCTCTGACCCTCCCTGCAGACACTGACAGACATGGATGAGGTCCCCTCTCAGTCATCTCTTCTCGAGGCTGAACAGCCCCAGCTCCCTCAGCCTTTCCTCATAAAAGAGATGCTCCATCCTTTCATCATCTCTGTAACCTCCACTGGAGCTACTCCAGGAGCTCCATGCCTCTCTTGTCCTGAGGAGCCCAGAACTAGACAGAGCACTCCAGATGTGCCTCACCAGGGTTGAGCAGAGGGGCAGGATCACCTCCCTACACTTGCTGGAAATCTTGCTACTTTACCCCAGGATATGTGTTGGCTAGTAAGGGATAAAGCTCAGTCATGAGTCACCCTTGTCCAGAGGCCAAATAAAGAATATCATGAATCTGACATTCTGTGAAGTTCTTAAAATAATTTGAAGCTTTTTTATAGTTTTTCTAGACTGTAAATTAAAATATTGATTACATACCAGGCATTCTGTAAACAATTAGTCGCAATGAATTGTGCTTTTAAAATCGATTTTAATTATCACCAGTGTTGCCTATGCCTATTTGCTGATCATTTTATGCATCTGAAATAGATTTTTCCATATGGGCAAAAAACAATTTTTTGAAAGCATTTTAGTAATTCATGTTAAAAAACATACCATGTTTATATTAAAAGCAAGATTTATTTTAGCATTCTGAAAATATGAATTTTTTTTTATTCTTCACCTTTTGTTAATATTGAGGAATTAGGAGAAGCCATTGCATTCCATTAACAATTTCCTACTTGGAGCACAGACTGGGTAGTTTCTCAGAAACTGGAAGTCCCTTAATGAATTCTCCAAAGGTTATGATAACATAAAGAAAAATGAGATTTATACCATAGCTATCTTTTAAAAACAGTATTTCTCTATTTTATTTCTGTTATTTGCTTTTCCATTTTCTAATTGGAGGACTTTGAAAAATAGGGGACTACAAAATGAGGTCCTTTAAAATTTTCATGTAAGGAATTTTTTGTGGAAGGTTGTAAAAGGATGTAAAAGTCTTTCCCTTGAGAAATTTTCTGCAAGAGAAGCTGCTGAGTAGGGACAGGGAAGACTAGTCAACCAGAAAGTTTGGAAAATCAATGACAGAAGACTGAATTTAGCAAAACATTCTGAACTTCCTCTTGGAAGTACCTTAAGGTTTATGCACGGAGAAATGATGGGATTCATAAGAAAAGACAGTGTCCTGTCAAAAGACTGAAGAGGAAAAGGCAAGTTACGTCACCAGGGCAGAAACAAAAGAAAGCAGATGTTCTTAAGAGAAATACTTACCTGAATAAAAAATACCAAGACCTAACACATCAATCTGGGAAGAAAGACAAGCAGCAGCCAAAGTCAACAGATAATTCTAATTCATATCTCATCATGGATATTGATGTAGGAGGCCTCCATAAACTTTTCCAAACTGAACTGTCTCCTGGCCAAGAAGTTAGTTCACATTGACACTCTAAATGCAAACAATGGTTTTAATCTATAAATATTGGCAGACCTTGTCATTGTACCCAATGCAAAGGTCAATAATGCATATCAATTATAAATGTACTATTTGGGTTAGAATTAATATATTGACTTGCCTTGAACTTGAAAGTAAGCACGCTAAAGTGGTGCAGCCAACAGCAATATGTGAGCATTTTACAGTGTTGGGATGGCATAGCCACACAAAGCTTTACATTGGTGTATGAGCAATGTGAGAAGCACAGGAGGGAGAGGGATAGCTACACCTCCAAGGCAACCAAGCAACAAAGTCACCTCATAGGAGAAGAGGGTGAAAATAGGCAGGATATTCTGCTAAAAAGCACTACAAGGATGTTTGGCAAGATGGAGGAAAACAGAATCACAGAATGGGTCAGGTTGAAACCTGCACAAGCAGGTTTATCCCAGCGCACATGGCACAGGATTGTGTCCACACAGTTCTTCAGTATCTCCAGTGAGGGACTCCACACCCTCTCTGGGTGATCTGTTCCAGTGCTTGGTCACTGCACAGGAAAGAAGTTTTTCCTCATGTTGAGGTGGAACTTCCTGGGCATCAGTTTGTGCCCATTGTCTCATTGCTGGGCACCACTGAGCAGAGCCTGGTCCACGCCCTCCCTGCAGATACTGACAGGGATGAGGTCCCCTCTCCATCATCTCTTTTTGAGGCTGAAACCAACCCAGCTCCCTCAGCCTTTGCTCATGAGATGCCCCAGTCTCCTCATCATTGTAGCCTGTCATGGGTTAGCAAAGCATAGTCCTGGAAGTGATATTCTTGCAAATGGGTGCTTACAGCCTCCTCTGTGACCTAACAGAACCTATCAGCTAGCCAGTTTGAATATGGACAATTCTTTAAGCCAATTAAAATTGTGACTGCCTCTGTGATCCACACTTAAGAACAGACACACCCCAGGCAGAGCCCTCTCTTGTTTCCGGTGCTGGGACAGGTGGCTGCGGGCCCCGTGCGGGGATTGGCGGGCCCGGCCCAGGCCCTGCTCGGGCCGGGCCAGGCCACAGCCATCCTGGAGCTGATGGGGCCCTGTTCCACCTGCAGAACCCCCCACAGCCCTGCTGTGGGCGGATGGAGCGGTCCGGCTCTCCCCCCTCTCCAGTGCAGCCAAGATTCAGCTAAAGCTGCACCGCTGTCCGGCAGAGGTCATGTGACCAACAGCGATAAGAAAAATTCCAGCTGCAAGGCCTGGGTGAGATTAACCCTTTTAGTGCTGTGACGAGCTGAAAACCTGAGGGAGAAGAAAGAGGAGATGCTTAAAGCTGAAATTCTCTTGTAAAGCTACGATGCATCAGAGTACCCGTTGTAATTTCATGAAGGCATGGGGGGTGGAGCGTTCAACTTGTACTTGTGAGCAAAAGCACCTGCGCTGAGATAGGCAGATGCTGACGCAGCTGTAATTTCATGAGAAGTTTGAACAGGGAGAGATGGGAGCGATGAGGACTCTTGCTCCAAATGGAAGAGAAGACCTCAGTTCCTAGAGATGCTCCCAGAGATAGCCCTAAAGATGAAGATGAGGAGGACCCTTTGCTCCCACAGAAGGAGAAGGGCCTCTGTTCTTAGAGATGAAATGTTCCCAGAGATGGGTGAAGAGAACTTTTGTTTCTGAATGGCTCAACCTTAAAATTGTACCCCAGTAATTCAAGAGTGGACCCTCGAGAGCAGTTGTGGGAAAAGCTGCAAGTCGTGGGAAGGGACTCACATGCGAGCAGAGAACCAACCTTGGCGGCTGGCTCATTGTGATAATGTTTTCATAGCATGAACAAGAGAGACTCCTCTTCCTAAATGGACTGAACAAGGTTATTATGGAAGTGGTAAACAGACTGAACGTCTCAAGGGTTGTCTTTTTATATTGTCAATGGGAGAAGGGAGAAAGGTGGGGGGGGAGGAAAAATGTTCTGAAGGTGTGGTATGATTTTTTTTCTTTCTTTTAGGTCTGTTAATAAACTTCTTTATATTCTTTCAAGTTTGGTGCCTGCTTTGCATTTCTCCTAAATCTTATCTCACAGAAGGTAAACAGTAATGAGTATTTTGGATCAAACCACTACACTAAATTGGTGTTTCTGCCTGGTTTACAAACCGAACCCGCTACGTAGCCTAAGAAACAATATAAGCAGAAGAAATCCCTATTTTGGTGGTGGAAACAGGGCAACAAGATAAAAGCATCAGACATCAATGCAGAAAATTGGAAGACAAACCCATTTTTCTTGACTTGTCTTATTGAGGAGCTCTCAAGACTGATCACCTTGACCTTGGTGAGCAGGAAAAAGTAATGACAGCAGCCATCAGTACTGACTGTGCAGCATCATTGCCAGCATACTCACAGTTAGTACAGAAAATGGATATCAAATACTAACAGTTTTGTATAGGTAGTGATGATGACATGTAAGAATTAAGCCTTAGCAGGAAGAATGCCTTTAATAAATGAATGTAGTAAAGTTCAGTTTTATAGTTTAAAACTGTCCTGTCTTGTCAGTCTTTTAAACATCCCACCACAGCAATCTCTGACAGATCTATAGACAGACAGACAGATAGATTCAATTACAACACCACAACTCCTCAAAAACTTTTTTTCCTTATAATATGTAAATCCCCAGAAAAAGATCCAATGAAATGTTGAAAAAGGAACAAAATGTCAGACCAGATTGAGACATGATCCTCACTTAGTACAGTATTTAATATTAAGAAAAAAATCAAACACATATAAAAAATTGGTGATACAACTACAAAGTCTTTAGACATCTTCAGTTGCAAATAAAATATCCAGGGAAGCTATCAATGTGGTCTGCAAATCATAAACAATGGTTTCACAGAGGCTTCTTTTGTCCTTTTGGAAATTTTGTGCATCAGGCTTGAAAAAGAAGTTAACCTCAACAGATTTTTTCCACGATAAAGGAATGCCCTGTGATATTTTGTCAAGACTTTGTGATTTCTATGGTCAATGGTGAAGAAAACAGGAGGCATTTCAGAAGCTCGGTTTTCCTACTGCTGAACCATATTTGTGTCCTCCTCATCTTTTCCTGTCAATCAAGGATTAGTCAAATGACAACTTTAGAATTTTTTCCATATTGAAAGAAGTTTTAAAACTAGTTCTTTAAATTGTTTCCTCTAACTATTTAAACTGGAAATATTTTATGGGGTGATTTCCTGTAAACTATAATTTTTCCTTGGGCTAGTGATATAAACTAGTCATTAAGTGTAGAGTTGCACTATAACATTTGTGTGCTTATGTTATGTAGAAGAGCTCCATAAAATCATAGATTCATAGAATGGTTTGTGTTAGAAAAGTCCTCAAAGATCATTTCATTCCAACCCCCCTGGCATGGGCATGGACCCCTTCTACTAGACCATGTTGCTCAAAGCTCCATTCAACATGGCCTTGAACACTTCCAGGGATGGGGCAGTCACACCGTTCTAATACAAAATCATAGGGACATTCTGGTTGTATATCTCAGTGTGAAGGAGAGCAATTTACATCAGGAGGTGGAATATAACCCCGGGGATAATTCACAACATCTCTCTAATTGCAGATTCAGCATGTGAGCATGTATACTCACTAAATAATACATGTAAGAAATCACTAGGTTAGAGAATAAAAGACAAAGTCAGACAACACAAGCACTTCATTGCTACATCATTAAATGTGAATGCTTTGCTGAAAAGTCCTTTGTCAAAGGAAATTGTGTTTACTTGTGTGCTAACAATTTAATGACCATTCAAAGTCTGTTCTTTTGCACATTGAAACAAAATATAAAAATGAAAAGTAAAGATAAAAAGAAAGTGAGTTTCAAAATGCAATCTAATCTCTCTTTTTAGCTGGCTGTATGTTGTCTAAAGTGGCACATGGGGTGACAAAGTCTGAAGAATGATGTAAAGGAAAGTTGTGTGTCTTGCAATGTCTGACCAGTTTCTAAAACTTCCCCAAGACTCCATAAATCTAAGAAATTTTGTCTTTGAATACCCAAAACACTCTTGAGAAGATTTATTCAGCACACTGTACTTCTCTTTAAAATGTGACAAGCAAAACAATATATATGGTCTGGAAAGACAATAAATGCAGGCAATGAAACTCAAGATTCAAACTATAGTGAGAGTAGATATTATAACCCAGCAGATTCACACCTCCAAAATTGGATGTCTAGCTTTATTTTAGTTTGATGCAAACAAAATATAACCAGAAAAACTTTAATATAAAGAAAAAATATTTAGATGCAGGCAGAACTTTTCAACTTTTTTCTTTTAATATTTTACAAGAATATTAAGTTTGATGGTAGTTCTCAGACAAAGTATGACAGGGAAAACACATTTTAAAATGCCTGTTTTCTCAGCTTCTTACTATTCACATTATTTTAAAAAGCAGTGGAAAAAAAGCTAGGAATGCATAACATCTAAAAAAAAATGCCATTATCAAAAGAAGCATCTCCAAACAATAGTCTCTTAAACAACAGCAACAAAATATTAGAGTTTGAACCAGTACAAGATGTTTGGTTAAGTTGCCTAATCATAACTGAATATTTTTTCTAGTATTTTACAAAAATTTCTACCTATGCTTTTTACACCTCAGGACTTTTCACTAATTTCCCCATTAAAAAGACTTTCATATCTCTTTCTAACCTTTTTCCACTCTTGCTTATATCAGTGCTTTGGTTATGCAACTCTGAAGCTGATATTTTGCCTTTCAGTTATAAGTGGTTGAAACTGAAAAAAAAATATTAAAACTTTGGAGCCACTTTCTAAAGCAATTTAAATTCAGTTCTATGGAAAGTCACAAAGGCCACTTGATAAGTTGTACTAACCCATATCATTGCACTGAGGTTCTTCTGTTTTCACACATAGTGATACAAGAATGTTGTAACTATTTTCAGAGCCTAAGTTTTCATCAAAACTTCTAAAGAATTGCTTCTAAAGCAGAGCTTGCTTTTAAATCAATTGCTTTGTCCTTTCCTCTCTGTTTCACAAGCCCTTTTTTCCTACTATTAATTATTTCTGTCACAGACAGTAAGTCATGAGGTAACACAAAGTGCAGGGGTTTGAAGTATTGATGATACACTGATTATGCAGAGGAGACACGTCCATCAAAAGATCAACAAGAAGTGAACTGCCACTGGTGTACTATTTATTAGCTTTTGCAATTCCCACATTTCTTTGATTTTCCTCTGTAATATTTCATCTTCACCCTTCATAGTCTTCAAGGAGGAACAGTAAAACAAATACCACACTTCCATAACAATTATTCTTGCAACATTACTATGAATAGCTGCTTGAAAGACTTTTATTTTTTAAAATAGATTGTATACATCAACTAGTGTAGGCCATTGAGAATACTTATCAAAAAACTACTATATGGATAGAAAATACCCTGGAAAAGGAGAGGTAAACTGCACTGAAACCCGTCATCTGAAGATCCTTGTGCAAATGTGCACTATTTGAGCTCACAACTCACCATCACACATATGCATTTATGCATAGAAAATGCTTAAAATTATGCCTATATCTTAAAACTTATTTTACTGAAGCTGTCTGTAAGTTAGATGATTTTTTAATGCTAGTAGTAATTCTGAATCTCACTGACATTTCCTGTGTTATGCTGCACATAACCAATCACTACTACCTCTGCTGGGTAGCAGAGACAAAATCGCGGTGATTATTGTATGCTGCTGGATTTCACATCCATTTAATTAATTCTGAGTACTTTCTGATTAAATTTTCATAAACTGTATCTTGGTGCAATGTGTATTAAATTTCTTTTGTGTGGGCAGTAATCAGTACAGATACACAGACAGCAGAGAGTACATTAAACAAACAAGTACTCTGAGGGTTTTGTAAATACAGTTTTTATGGGCATCATAAGTAGATTTACCCAGCACCTTAGTGACAGAAGACAATAATGATCTATTTACCATCTCAAATCTTACATATCTAGCCAAAGGGAAAAAAATGTTTGTGCACGTGACATAACTGCTGCATTTTAATTTCTGCTTTCCAGGAGATGCTAAAGAAGAAATAATTGCCAAGGGAAGAAGGGTCAGAATTAGTCATGAACCCAGGAAGATGAAAAGGCAAGGAGAAATTTAGGTCATTAATTAGGCTGGACAAATTTATCTTCCTAGATGGCTTTTATGTGAATGGCATCATTAGGAGACAGTGCTCCTCCATATTTGAGTTCTGGCTGTATAATTCTCTCCAGATTGTCTTGGTAGCACAATATAGCATTTCAGGAAAATCAAGGCTCTTCCTCATTCAAACCCTGAGTTTTATTGATGATCAGAATTATTAAAAAGGAAGAAATGTAAGTATGATCCTTAATCATATCTACTTTTATAGGAAGTGGCTTATTACATTTATAGTTGTTTTTCCCTAGTCTAGTACCACCGATATATATCACTATGGCAATGCAGCTGTTCAGCCTTTTGTCTATGATATAATGAGCCTTCTAGAAACAATGTCAGAGGTCTCTATTATCACTATATCCATGCAGGCAGTTGTAGATATGTCAGAGCTTGCTATTCCCAGACTCACTTGGGAATCAGTCAGCCACTTCAGCACAGTATTCAGCTCTGGCTGTAAGTTGCCTTGGAAATCCCTCCAGATGAAAAGAATGGAAGCAATTTTCTGTGCTTGCTATTTACATCACTTCTGTGGGTTTTCATCACTATAATAAGATAAACATTTTTAATTGTCTCTTCCAGGCTATGTGTACAGTTTATCAACATCTCCTGTGACAGGAAGAAGTTCCAAACACTGTAGCAAAACAGACCAAGATTGACTTTTAGATTTAAGCTTGCAATCACTAAATAAATAAAGGCTCAAGAACTTGATAACATTGAGGTGTCCTATCTAAAAATTGTAAAAATTATGGGTCATGGTACCATTTCAAAAGGCTTTATTAAAATTTCCAATTTTAACACCGTATGTACATTTTGCTATTTGTGACTCTTTTGTTTCACTGTAGGGCTGATTTGCTTCCAAATAAACAGTCATTTTAGCATTTCTCTCTGTCTGACTCCAGTCTGCTGGATGTTTTGTTTATTTTTTACTCACTTCAAACTTATGCACTTGGATTTTTTATTGTTTAGGTTTGGTGGTTTTTGTGCATGTGTGTTGTTTTTATCTCTAATAAGCTTTCTATGATTTGGGTATATTTTCTGAAAAATAAAAGTCTTTTACCAACACTTCCAGTCTAGGATCTTTTGGATGTCCAAGTGGAGACCAGTGATGAGTGGCATTATCAGGGGTTGGTATTAAGATCAACAGGTTTAATATTTTTGTTGGTCACATGGACAGTGGGATTGAGGCACCCTCAGAAAATCTGCTGACAACTCCAATCTGTGTGGTGACTACACACTGGAGGGAAGGGATGGATCCAGAGGGACCTGGACAGCCTGGAGGACTGGGTCTGTGTGAACATCATGAAGTTCAACGAGGCCAAGTGCAAAGTGCATTGGGGCAATCCCAAGTGCAGATACAGGCTGGGTGGAGAATGGATTGAGAGCAGCTCTGGGGAGAAGGTCTTTGGGGTGTTTTTGGATGAAAAGCTCCATATGAGTCAGCAATGTGCTCTTGAAACCCAGAAGACCAACCGTGTCCTGGGCTGCACCAAAATGAATATGGTTGGGAGGCCAAGGGAGGTGACTCCGCTTTTGTGACATCTTCCCTGCAGTGCTTCATCCAGTTCTGGGTCTCCCAACATAAAAAAGACATGCACCTGTTGGAACAAGTCCAGTGGAAGGCCACAAAGATGATCAGAGGACTGGAGCACCTTTCCTATGAGGAAAGGCTGAGAGAATTTGGGCTATTCAGCCTTGAGAAGAGGATGCTCTGGAGAGACTTTATAGAGGCCTTCCCATACCTGAAGAGGACACAAGACCTGGAGACTGGCTTTTGTTAAAGGCATGTAGTGATGGGACAAGGAGGAATGGCTTCAAACTCATAGAGAGTCGGTTTAGATCAGATATTAGGAAGAAATTCTTCCCTGTGAGGGTGGTGAGGCACAAGCAGCACAGGTTGCTCAGAGAAACTGTGCATGCCCTATTCCAGGAAGTGCTCAAGGCCAGGTTGGATGGAGCTCTGAGCAACCTGGTCTAGAGGAAGGTGTCCCTGCTCATGGCAGGAGGTTGCAACGAGAAGATCTTTATGGTCCCCTCCAACCCAAACCATTCTATGATTCTCTAATACTAGGAATTAATGAACCTATCCAGTTCTCTTTGGATTCTGACAAGCAAGTTTAGAAACAGATGTTTAAAATGTTCCTTACAAATTATATGCTAGTATTTCCTCCTTCCTAAGGTGCACATTTCAGACTGAGAGAGCAATCACTGAATACTTGCAAGATTTTTATCTCCTCCATAGGCAGCTCAAAGTCATTCAAAACTAGCATGATACAGGCCACATTTCTTCCTTTAATCATTTCTTCCTTTAAGTTTCACAGATCTTTGACAATACACCTTAAACATATGCCTTGAGACAGAATTGAAGTAATATCACTTATTTCCTTGGGTTTTTTGATTCTAAGCCTCATGCAAGAGTACTGGTGGCATTTATAAAGGAAATATGTTATCCAAGAAGCTTTCAGAGAGAGTGGAATTAAAAATCAACTAACATCAGTGAAGTACCTTGTAAACCTAACGCCTTGTAGGATTATGGAATGAGTAGGAGTAGAGCCTGGAAATATTATTTTAATTTTTTTGGTTGCTTTTAAAGTTAATTAATAGCTACACTCTTGACTATTTTAGATTATTTGACAGTGGTAGCCAACTTAGCGTTATGAAGAAAGTGTAAGGTTTTTTGATGTCTCTAAATCTTTTCTATTTTTATTTTCTGCTAACATGAAAGCAAATGTATATCAGCAGGACAATTGCTGTTAATTTATTTTGACAAAGAGGGCTTTCATCATAATTTTAGTAAGTAGCTTTACTCTCTACTTGGCAGGAAAAAAGGAAAAGAAAGAAAGTATTACTTTTAAAACCCCAATGATTTCTAAAATTGCCGGATGTGAAAAGAATAAATATACAGCTGCCTTTTAATTTTCCCATCATTTGCTGGTAATAAAATAATTTGAGTCCCAGCTGTATGAGGCATTTCTCTTCTCATTTACTCCTCTCTTTAATGGCTGTTTCATTGAGCATCCCTCCTACTTATTTAGGAAAGACACTTTTCTGTGCAGTGTATAGACCAGTACTTTCATTTCACTCTCACAGCCTGTAACACAAGCATGTTTTGGAATGGAGTCCATTTTCTTTGTAAGCTGGCTCATTTTCTCTTATTTAACAAGTTATTTCTGACTTTCCAACCTATCTAACCCTTATGTAAACAAGTCCTACTGCCAAAAGTCTTTTTAATTAAGTTGTATTTCTATAGCTTAACTCAAGGGCAACAGGGAAATAGTATTGTCTTTTCATTCATTTATTCTCTGAGGAAGAAAAGAATGGAGATGAAAACCCCTATGCATATTTATTAGATACAAACTTTTTTGAATAGCTGTGTTTTGAGCCAATCATTGGAACTGCCACAGATCTGACAGTAATAGTTTTGGGTTTTTTTCCATTAAAAATCTCCTATTGGAGTAGGCTGTGCTTAACAATGATAATGAAACTTTCTTATCAGCAGCAAGACATTGGGACATCATTTTGTCTTCACATTAGACAGACCATTTTCTCCGTTTAGTTAGTTCAAATTCAGGAAACAAACCAACAAAAAACCCTTTGCTGGTTTACTGGTGGACTTGGCAATACTGGGTAAATGTTTGGATTTGGTGATTTTAAAGGTCTTTTCCAACCTAAATGATTACAATGTTCAATAAGAAGTGTCATTTTACTGGAATATATTTCAGGTCACACTTAGATTTTTGTTTTGTTGTATAATAATACCTCAGATACTTATCTATTCAATTTACTGTACCTCTACTACTCATTTTACTATAAAGTCCCTGGTTTTCAGTGACAGAAAATTGAATCCTAAAACCAAAGTGGAGGAAACAATTAAGCGTTTGCTAAAGTGGAACTGAACATTTTCAGCAAATGCTCAGCCAAAGCACCTAAATACTATGTTCAGGACAAAAATAAATTTAAAGAAAAGGCTGTTTCTCCAACAGGAAGTATTCCTGCAGAAGTCACTGCTAAAGGACATTTTTTGGCACAAAAATCTTATGTGCTTTCATGGGCCACTTTGATGAATTGTTGGCAGAGAGATTCAAGGACTTTAGAAACATACAAGCCTCAAAGGACCAGAAAAAAGGTTCAAAAAAACTGGAGACTGGAAGAATGCATGAAGGAATATTATATATGCTTGTCATGTTCTAATACAAGTATCCATCAATGTGCATCCATCTTCATGGGAGACAGGATAATAGGATAAGTTTATAGCCACACAAAACCAATATACTTACTCTCATTTTTTTAACACTCAAATGCTAAATTCTCTGAATTAGCTGTCAGATGATGGTACTAAGATTCTTGTACTCAGCCACTGGATTGCTGTGAACAATTTAAGCATGTATGCAATGCTGTCCTCTACTCAGGTAAGAAAAAATAAAAGCAAACAGAGAATGTACAAGATAACTGTTTCTCTGCTGAGAGACTATAACAATTATTGCTACTGTTTACTGAACAAAATTAATCTATTCATATTATTGGAATTTAAAATGGTTTAAAATAATATTTTTATTAAAAACATATAGTTCTTTAATTGTAAATACCAAGCTGTCCCTCATCTCTAGTAATGTCCATGAAATAATGATGGACATGTGAAATAACACTTTAAATTCAGAATCTCATTCTCTAAGTTCAACACATGAATGTGCTCTCCTGAAAGAATTCATTTCTTACATGTATAAAAGGTAGAAATGAAAGATATTTGCTAAACTATTTACATAAAACCCTAAAAAGATGTATCTTTAAATATTTACATGTATGCATTGTATGAAATATTTCTGCAGAAATTAGAATCAGCTATAAATACGTTTGCATACATAATACAATCTGTATGTAATTCAAGACTGTATGGAGATATGATGGTTCCATCAAAGCTATTTTACAAGTACTTTGAAAATACTCCTTACTGAGATTGAATCCTGTACTTATCTTGGGTTTGAAAAATGGATTCCTTCAATTCTTTTTGATGGACAAGATGTATCTCCAACTCAAATTCCTAGTGGAATTATATTTATATTTATATGAACGTCAATCAAACTACTCAGTAACTTCAATTTATGCTTTCCCCAATGCCCAGCAGTATAAGAGATCCTTGATTGACCAGATTCTCATAAATTGGATACTACACTTCTCAACTTAAGTTGGAAATACTTAATGCCAAGAGACATTGCACTAGGGAATGTTTTTAGTCTCTACTAAACACTAAGGGCAGAACAGAGGAATGCTCTATTAAGCCATGGGAATTGAAGTGCTATCCAGGGATGGATTCTTTGAAACCTTAAAAAGTAGCAGTAGGATCAAATGTCATGATCCTCATATTCCAATCAGAGTAATAATCAGAGCTGCTTTTGTAGACATTGATTGTCTATAATATGTATATAGTCTATAATATCTATATATTTTCTATTATATAAATATATATTTATTGTCCATAGAAGGATGGGAGACCTTTCAAAGCAGACAAATATGCAAGGGTAGTGAAAAAAAAGTCTTTGAAGAAATACATTTGCTATTAATTTGTCTCTTTCACCATGAAGATAAGTGACAAAAGAATGTCTGCATTTTAATGAGAGCCCAGGATGCCAGGTCTCCCATGCTGGGAATGGGCATGGCTGCTACTGAGGCTGAGCATGAGCATAAAGAGTGCTCCCCAGGCACTGGCTGAAGGTGCAGGATGGGCATGCAACAAATTGTCACAATTTAACGTTTATACAGAAGTCTGATGTAAGGTTTTATGGCTGCACAGTGCCAGGGCTGGCCTTGAACACAGGCAGCCAAAATTGGGGTGAATACATTAACATTGCATTTTACTGCAAATAATTATATGGGTAAAAAGAAATAACATATCTTAATGTTTAGTAAAGATGTTGTTTGGAAACAATATCTCTTTAGCATTTTCTAATTCAAATTAGGTAAGTTTCAAATTTAAATGGAAAAGGACCTTGTGGATTCTTAAACAGGTAATTTTCCTGTTAAAATACACCTGTAGAGATGAACTGGTGGGATTTATGTTAGTTCTATGCCTGTAATTTTCCATACAGTGGTTCACAGCTTTTTTTTTCCCTAATTCCTCATGGTCACATGGCTTATTTATAATTTTGTCTTTATTTTGTGAATTATTTTCCCGATTCTTCTCTTTACTCTTACAAGGTAACTTTTCACATTCTACTGGGAATGAAAATAATGTTTTATTCTTTTGCAATATTTTAGTAACTGTTACTTGTTTTAGGTAAAAACTAGTTTGTTCTCTTGGGGGTTAATTATTTGTAAAAGACTACAGATATTAAGACAAGTGTGTTCCAAATTGATCTAAATGCACAAGAAACTTCCCAAGAGAGCGGATATTTGAGCTGTTGGAGTACCTGTAGCTGGTGCTTGGGTTTTGGGATCTTATTGCCCATGGCAATTAGTCTGAGAGTTTGATTTCTCCTTCTAAACCAGGTACACTAAGGTTAAATGCTGCAGTGTTTACAGCCTCTATTAGAAGTCGCTGTTGAGAGCTCTGAGATTGTTTACAAGCTGCACTGGCTGCAAACTGCTGCTAATGCTGACAAACAATCCCAGTGTTTCTTTGAGAAGTTAAGAGAGCTGTCATTTGCTGTCCTTCCATACCCCTCCTTAGCTTGTTAGTTAAATAAATACTTGAGAGTATTGAATGCAGAAGATTTTGAGAAATAGGTACAGGTATCGTTCTTCTTCCAAATCTGCAATCACTTTTTGTCTAAGCTTATTAACTGAGAGGAACTGGGGAAAGTGCTTGCTTCTCATTACAGCTGTGACTACTGAGAAAAGTGTTGAAGGACCAAATAGTTTTTCTAATTTACATAGAATCTCAAAATAGAATATTGTTGGCAAAAAGTCATTGTGAAAAAAAATAAAAGGCCTTTTAATGTTTTCAATTTTTGTTGTAAAACAAAAAAGTAAAAATTTTTAGGTTTTATATCAAGTATTTTAGAAGACATCCTCTTAAAATGTAATCTGTCTTTTTCACCTCTGTCTCAGATTACATCATTCCTTTATTGCAACAGAAATTATGGTTATAATTTTAACTTATTATAGATGTAATTTTTATCAAGGGAGATATAGACATTTTCTAAGAATTGCATCAGCTTGAAAACAGAATGAAACACAATCAAAACAAATAGCCTCACAGAATATTACTGACTGAAACAAATAAGAACATAACAAGAAAAAACTTTTTATAATCTGATACAATTCCTACATAAACGTAATTTCATCGATTTTAATAAATTTACTCTTGAATCACTTGGTATTGGTATGTTATAGATTCTACTACCACAATATTATTTATGTGTAACATCATGAGCACAAGTCATTAGGAATAAGAACTATTAGTAACTATAATCTAATCAGAATATTAACATAACAATGTAAACTAACATGTAATAACATCTAGAAAGGCATTACACCATGAAAATCACTTTTTAAGAGAAAGAAATTGAGAATTGTTAAGAACTTTCAAATCCTACTGAGAATCAAATAATTTATTTATTTTGAATATTTGCAATATTTAAAGACTTTTTGCTTCGTCAAACTTTTTCTTCTTTATTGAATTAAATAATTTCTAGAAAATTGGTGAGCACAGAATTTTATATGAAATGTAATTTTTCAAATACCTAATTTAAATTATTCTGAGTTTAGATAGCATTCATTTTTCCCTTATTATGCAGAAAAAAAAAATTGTGAACTCTTACACAATTTATCAAAAATTGAAATTCTGTTAATTGGGCACAAGCATTCCCCAGAAAGAAAAATCATAAAAGCTCTAAGGAGAGTTAAAAAAGCATGATAATCATGGTACAGGAAGCACAAAGTAGCAGTATATATCATATTATTTGGTGATGTTTCATAAACTCTTTTAGCAAAATATTAATTAAATTTTCATAACTTCATTTCCAATAGTCTACCTTCTATGTAAACCAAAGTAGTCATGAAGAGAATTCTCTCAACAATTGTTCAAATAAATCCATTTTCTTGGATAAAATAAAAATCTTCAATATCATTCTTCTATGAAGTTACTAATAGTTTCCACAATTAGCTCCATACAAATTCAATTACATTTTATTTCGGGGTTATAAAATTTCAGTAGTAGTGCACTAAATGAAAGTGAATCATTATATTTTGACTAGCAATATAGTAATTGGCCTTCTGAAATGCTGATAGTAGGTGGTCAGGTCACATCCATATAAAATACTTCCAGAGAAATACCAGATGTTGCAGTAAATCGCATGGTTATAAAAAAAGCTGTAATTCTTTCTACTAGGCTGCTGCTCAGGAAAACCCACATGACATTAGTGACATCATACTCCTGCAGATAAACTTTTTCAGATGACATCTAAAGTATAAATCTCACTGCTTATGATAATTTAATTTTTTAAGTGATAAAAAATAGATTTCTTCTTTCAATTCAAATCCATTCTGCTTTCATATTATTCATTATAAATCTCCAGATTATAAAACAAGATAACCTTCCTGGCCAAAAGACCTTTAGGATTCTGTGTGTTGTTAACACTGGTGTTCATCGTCTTAACGGTGCTGTGTTTTGGTAGTGGAGAAGTCTGAATTTGTGCTCAGACACAATTCCTCTTACTCCTTTTATATTACTTTTTAAAATCATGGGTATGTCAAAAACTTTGCTATAGCTGAAGAAGCTACAATCATTTCATAGTATAGTGGCACACAGAGCATTTTACAATGATATAGTACAATAATTGCCCTGTGCCTGTCCCTCTGCATGGATAAATCCATCACTTCTCCAGTCAGCCAACTTTGAGAAAATAAGAAATAAAACAACTCCTCAGATTCCTCCTTGACTTTTATTAACCCAGATAGATGAACAGATGATCTTTGACAACAAAAGTTCGGGACTCAGATGTGGGATGTAGATTTTGGTTTTAGTTTTCTTTCCTGGTTGGACAAACACACATGCAAGAAGGTTGTGCTCATGAATAAAAACTGATATATCCTTGCACATTGAAAACAGTTACTATTTTGTGCTAAATATTACAGGTATCCTCAAAGTAAATTCACTTCAGATATTCTGATAAAATGCTCTGCTCAGAACTTACATTGACAAAATGATAATTAAGGTATTACAATTAATCAGGGATAGATATATGATTTATTATGACTTTATGATTTATTGGAAAGAGAAAATGTCTTTGGAGAAATATACAAACTTATATTTTGGTGTCCATGAAGTACCTGTGAATACAATAATATTTCAAATTTAGAATGAAAGCTCTCAAAGCTGCTTATTTAAAATGTCAGGCTCATATCACTAACTAACCGTACTAAAATACCAGAGAAAAGAGAAGCTTTTAAAGAACTATATTCTTTGTATCTGCAACCTAAATGAGCATAAGTATCAAGTCCCTGAGGGCAATAATCAGCTTTGTTTTCCCTGCCCA
Source organism: Corvus cornix cornix (assembly GCF_000738735.6). NCBI lineage: Eukaryota > Metazoa > Chordata > Aves > Passeriformes > Corvidae > Corvus > Corvus cornix. The sequence goes on along the minus strand of NC_046332.1, from coordinate 12,506,599 downwards.
GAACCAAAATCTCTCCTCCTCTCTGCCTTTGACCCCAGACACTGTTTCAGACCAGGAACAGTAGTTTTCTAGTGGCCTGTCCTGCTTTCTGGCTGGAACCATTGCCCTGGTCTGGAGCAAGGCATTTTCCTCCCTTCATTTTCAGAATAAATTTAATAGAGAGTAGTCATGAAAACTATGGTATTGAACAAAAAGCAAAAAATGTATAAAATTGTAAATTATATAACATGTTCTTTTCCCCATTAACTTTGTAAGATATTTGTGGATTCTACTAGAATTTCACAGATTCATTCAAATGTGGTTTTTTTCCTCTGTAAGTCAAAGCAATGATCAAAAACTCATAAACAAACAGAGATGCTGAAAACTGTAGAAGGACAAAGCAAGTATTTGTTGGATCTGTTTTTGAGGTGCTGCTAATGGTTCACAAGTACCACATTTTCCCTTTAAAATGCACATCATGTATGTAAATAGGAAAGTTCAACATTTTTAATCATTATAGGATGTAGAATTGTAAAGATATTATTTATAACTTACAATCAAACATTGATATACTGAGAGTATCGTTTCATTTGTGCTACAGCTCAGAAATACATCAACCTACATTTCACAAAAGCATTTTCATAACTACCTGCAAGTGACATTTGACCTACAACTATTCAACCAATATAGATCCAAGGGCTGGACAAAACCATAAAAAGAACGAAATTCTCTGTTTAGACTGCTGGAAACTGAAACTTTTCAGGATCAAGCTGTAATTGAAGACATTTGAGAGAATTTGTGTTTGTGCTACAGTACTTTCCTAAATTAAGGTGCGAGGAAACGAAAAAGAAAAAATCCTGAGATATAAGGCAGTGGAGAAATCTGAATACACGTCCTAATTTAGACACAAGAGGAAAATGAAAATTCCTGAAATCTTCAGCAGTGCAAATATTCCCTTGCCCCACATTTCAGGCAAGTATCATAATTGCTAAGCTTAATTGATTTTTAATCTGTCCTTTTTATGAATTAATATTTGGATATGTTACCAATACGCAATAACAAAAGACACTTAGCTTTTCCACAGAATTCCCGACACCTGAATTGTTGGAGCATTTTTCTATGATATAGATGCCAGTCTCCTCTCTAGTGGGAATTCTAATGGTTATATACAAAGCACTGATGAAATAGCATTGACATAAAAATCTAATGAGAAAGCTGCTGCTGTATTAATTTGAATCTGTCCACTCCGCTGGGGCCACAACTTCCAGTTGTTCCACAGTGTTAAATGAAATCTAGCAGATGTTAAATGTGTCAAACTCTACAACTAAACAATCAGCAAAGCCTTAATTTTATGCAGTTTGTCTTACTTTGTCCCCAAAATTCACTGATTCTAGCAAGCAATGAACTAAATACATAAAATTATCTTAGGAAAAATTGAATTGCACTGAGGCATCTCCTATGCTTTGAACAAAGTTCATTGTATCTCTATTGACATCGCTTAGTGTTTAAAGAGTTTTAGGAGGATGTAAAAAAACCTCATAAAATCCCAGTCATTACAGTCTGGGGGGAAGTTGTATGTTTTTCAAGAAGAGCACTAAGTTTCTGCCTTTGAATGTTGGGCTTGGGGTTTTATTTCATACCATTTGTAGGAGGCCCATTACTTTGCTGAGAAGGAGATGGAAAATAGAGTGTACAGCCAAGGGACCTACAAGTGCCACTTTACTGGGCATACACCATTCAACCAGCAGCACTAAAGGGATTAAGAAGGCAGCTTTGTATTGTCTCAGAGGTACAGTAACATAAGCACCATGCTGGATTGTCTGACAGTTACTATAGTAACCATTCCATCTTTTCCTACCACTAAACCACACATATTCCTGGCAGAGCAAGCCAAGTAATTTGCAAGGATGTGAGACAAACTGAGTCCTTTCAGTCTGACATTATTTTCAATATTCTAAATCCAAAGATTGTATATTTTGGATGCTTAAGCCTCTATACTGAGTTATTTTAAGCCCTTGTATGCAAAAGAATTGTATCAGATTCTTTTGGGAGATCTTGTGCAGAAAAGAGCAGAGGTATTTTATAAGTAGATTACCACGAACAAGTTAAAAAAAGCAACAAGAGAGTATGACATAAAGGAGTGGCAGACAAAGACCCTGATAGAATTACCCTTATCTAATAAGGATATTCAACGATCCTTAAGTAAAACAGAAATATGCGAACACTGTTAAGTGACAGAGACAGAGATTAAGGGAATACTGGTTCAAAAAATTACTTGCAGTTGTTAGAGTTCATGTATGTCTGAGGTGAAAATTAGGAATTGGACAGAAATTCCACCCAAATGGAGCAATCATCTGATTGGTTTAAAGACATCAAACCACACAGGAATAATACCAACAACAAGATCCAAGATAAATGACCATATTTGCCTTATAGTGTATGTACAGTAATGCATGGCAAGGGCGAAATAACGTCAAGAAGAGACAGAAGGTTAGAAGCACATTTTTGAGTAATTATTTAACAGCTTTGAATTGGTAAGCATCCTGTTTGCCTCCCTTGACAAACTTCTTCCCTTCCAAGCATTCAATTTTATCACTGAAAATTGGCAAATTCCTGACCATGACTAAAAGTCTGTTGAGGAAAAACAAGGTAGGACTTAGAAGATACAAAATACTAAAAATTTTATTAATTTTTTTTATGTTTTGTTTGCTTCTTTTCCCCAGAAAGAGCTTTCTATAAAGGATTCCAAGTTTCAGCAAATTTTCATCAAATACTCATTTAGAGAAGTGAAGAAAAAATTCAGGAAGTCCACCTTAACCAATTTATTTTGTTTTAATAGCTTGATTTAGGACAGCATTTACATCTCCTTGTGGAGTAGCATGTGCACTCTTCATTTGTATTATGGCAGCAAGGCTTCTTTATTTTAATTCTGCAAATTTCACATTCTAGGAACAGAACACTGCAGCAATACAAGTTTGATGTATGCAGAACCCCTATCTATGGGATTAAAACAGATTTAAGCTGAAGATAGAAGGATCCATCTTTTTAAATGTTTCCATTTCATTCCAGGGGGAATTAGAAGCAGGGGGTTGGAACGAGATGGTCTGAAGGGTCGGTTCCAACCCAAACTATTCTGTGATGCTATGAAACCAACCGAACATACAGTGACTCAGCATAAGTCATTGATCTCTTTTGAAATGCCTGTGGCTTTTTATAGAGAGCAAGCCTGAAAACCACACCAGAAACAGTGCCTGTTTCTGCTAACCCAGAGCTCTAAATGCAAAGCTTAGCTTGAAGAATGCCCTAAGCATTGATGGAACTTAATGACACAAAAACTTCCTAAAATGAAAGAAGGGTAACACAAAGTCATCAGAAGTATCATTTCTATTTTATTTTGCTGCTGTTTACACTACCAAATATAAGAACAACATATTAACAATTGCATATGGATGGGCCGTGAATGAACATTGTGAATTTGGTTAAGACAAGTTTTAAAAATAAATATATTTCATGTATTTGAAAATTAGAATAATTTATTAATTTTATTCTTGAAGGCCATATCTGATCCATGCCTTCAAAACTAAATTTGTCTTTTAAAGCATTCTGGAGACACACAGAAAGCATGGAGAAGAAAAAAGAAGAAAAATGAAAGAAACCCACACACATCTACCAGTGTTGTTTTCTTTACCCTGTGGATTTTTTTCATGAAGAATATTATTAATCAATCCCCTTCTGTTTTCAAAAGTGACCCTATAGCTTCAAATAAATAAATAATATCCAAACCTATTTTTTTTTTCAGGGAAAGTCTGAAGATTATGCAAAACACAGTAAAGCAAATAGTTATTCAAATCATTGGAATTGAGAATGAAAAAAATTGGAATGAGCCTTTATAAAAGGGTATTTGCAAACAGAAGTTTAGAAACTGGAGTCTAATGACAGTTTCTGGTTGGAACGCAGTTCAGTCTTATTTCGTGCCCTCAGAGACACAGATTTACTTTCCTTTTTTATGGAGAGATATATGTTCCAATTAAACTTTTAATCAGGAAAAATTTCATAAACATACGTTGCAACATTTGGTCAGAAAGAACTTTTTGACACAATTTGATGCAAAAACTGCCTAGTTTGGAATATGAGAGCTTCTTTTCAGCCAGGAAGAGAGATCTAACTGGGGAACTCTCATAGTCATGTTTACAGTTGCGAACAGGAGAAACCAAGGTGTTCAGTAGCAGAGTTCAAATCCCTTTCTCAGCCCTGCTGCCTGAATGTCTGCCTTCTCCAAGGAGGGATTGTCAAGGAGTCTTTGTCAGTCTTCATTCAGACCTAATTTTTGGGGGGAGCATTTTCATCATTTCACCCTGAAGAACAAAAATCTTGAGATACTAAAAAATTCCAAGGGAATGCAAAATGCTTTCCGAAGCCTCTTTTAGTTTCAACCTTCCCTAGAGCTCTCTTTTCAACTGCAAAGTTACTTGCCCAATGCAGGTCTAGTAACCTTAGAGATAACATCTAAATTACAAATGAGATCTTTATAACATATTTACCATTCAGAACATATTTTCACTTCCTGGAAGATTGTAATTTCAATTACAACAAAACATATTTATACGTGTGAGACTGCTGTTTAAAGAATGCTTGGGATTCCGAAAGAGACCAATTAAAATTTTATTAGAAATTAGTAAACCAATCTGAACTAAACAGAATCTCACCTTAAATATAAAGAAAATCTAGTGTTAGAGCCAAACTGTTTTATGATAAATGGAAGTATTTAATTGAAAAAATCATTGAAATGCTGTGTAAACCCAGCTACTGTTCCTACTTCAAACAAAGAGTTTCAATCAGGCAAGTCTGGCTGTTTTCATGGTTTTGCTTTTGTTGATCTCACATGTATTTTTGCTGTGGTTTGCCTATTTTTAATCACTACTCTGGGAAAAATAAAGATGTTTACTTTCTTCTTTCAGAAAAGTTGCAAACATGGACACCACTACCCTTAGATTTATGAGCTATTTAAAGTGGGCTAACACATATCCACTGATCTTTTTGCTACTTCATTCACTTTAAACGAAAATTTCAAATTTAGCATCTTTGTATTTGGATATAAGTAGTGGAAGAGACCATATACAAAATTAAAAAAAAAAAAAAAAAAAAAAAGAAAGACAAATGTCGACATTTATAACATAGATAGATGGCAAGAATATGGCCTACACTCCCTCAAAAGTACAAATAAGATGCTGTCAGAAGAATTTCCCTATATCTTCTGGGGCTGTCACTGCTGCTCAGGATGCCGCAAAGTTCTGAGAGAATATTATGAACTACTGGAAATATAAAGACACAGTTTTCAATTAAGATGAAACAAATCTTCTAAAAATTATTCTAAGTGCTGTCTGCTTGGCCCAAAAATACTCAAATACCAATATCCTTCCTCCATTTTTTTTTTTGTTTTATTGAAAACTGGTATCACATACATAGTTCTCACTTGAGTTTTTGAGCTGAAGTTGCACAAATGAATATTTTGCAAAGCAAAATCTCCAATCAATTGGTCATGAAGCATGTACTGCTTAAATAGCCCTATGGCATATCCAGAAAATGTCAAAATCCTCTTGCTTCTTATTAGTTGCTACATTTTGCTTTTTTAATCACATTGGAATCATCTTCCAATATAATTTAAGCAGATTTTCTGGAGGTATCAGATTTGTAGTTAATAGTTTTAATTTTGGTTTCTGTCACAAGGCTCGAGATAGAGATCTGTGTTCATCTAGGTCTTTTCCTAGTAGTCATAATTTTTCATATACTGAAACCACACCACCTTGCCAAACGGTTCATATGTTCATATGAGTCATAGGATAAAATTGTTCATGTGACCAAATTATTTATATGATTAAAATAGCCTTCCTGTGTACTGTACCTTTCAAGTCCAATGAACGCTTCTGAAAATTTGAGACGATCTTTTTCCAACAGAGAAATATCTTGGAATACTATGAAGAAATTTCATTCTGTCAAAACCTCAGTGGAACACTGATGTGTGAATAATACTGGCAATGTTAATGGCATTCTATTAGCCTTTATTAATTAGGTAGAGCAGTATTTGTTGAAAGGCCCAGCTGGAAATCAGGTTTGGATTTTTATTTTTAATATTTCTTCTTTGGAGAAAATAAATATTGCATTTCCCACAGTTAGAATAATCTGACAGGAGAGATTCAGAACTTTTTGAAATGTTGACTATTTTGAAGTCAAAGAAAAGAAAGAAAAATTTCCTGCTGCTTTTAAATTTGGACATTCTGACAGCAAAGTTGTAAAAGTGACATTAAAGAGTAACCATTTTGATTATCTGCCTTTCAGATGTTTCAGTCATGTTCAAGGCCCTTCAAAATCTTTTTCCCACTTTTTGAAAATACTTTTTGGAAATACTTTTTGGAATACTTTTTGAAAAATAGCTATTCAGAAATCTTTAGCAAGTGACCTCACAGATTTTTTACCTTTTCTCACTAGGATTATAAATTAAATTATTAACTTGCTCTGATTAGCTAAAACTTTACTGACTTCAGAATTTTACTGACAGCAACACAACTACCAACAAATAGTTCCACATAAATAATTGAAGACACTTCCAGGATGACAGAATATCTAATGGATTTCATTCTATTAGAATCCTAGGAGCAGCACCTATTAAAGAATTAGTGTTCTGATAGGGTACAAAGGGTTTGATACCTTGGGATTCATCAAATAGGGCTAATGAAGGAGTCATTGTTTGAGAAGTATTATATAGGGAAAAAACTACAGCAAAGATTAAAAAAATCCCACAACAGTGATTATGAAAATATTTTGGAAAAGAGCCCTTGGAGAATCAATTTGGGTTAGAGCACATATTTAATTTTGTACAATAACAAAACCCAAAGCAGGATATTAATGATCTCCAGTCCCCAAACACATTTTCCTTATCTAGCCAAAGTCACCCTGAAAGATGATGTAGAGCAAATCAGTTCATTTGGAGTGAATTTCAGTAGTTGCAGTGTATAATCCTATTTGGTTACTCTTCTCCAGCTTTTAAATTGCTCTTCCTTCCAGTACCAGCTTTATTTTTACAAATGATGTTGTCCAGACAGTTCTAAAATTAAATTTTTAGTAGTAACACCTGGTTCTCAGTTAGTCACTTCCTTTGCTCTGATCTTGTCCTTTTCTGAAGTTCAGCTTTCACTGAAAAAAACCAACGCCACCTTAACAGTTTTTGTCTCAAGGCATATTTTAGATTTTCTGACAGATTTAAAAAAAAATACAAACACACACACAAAAAAAAGCCCTAAACAAAAAAACCCCACAAACAAACAAAACCACAAAAAACCCCCAACATCCCACAAAATCAGCAAAAAATCACTAACCAAAAAGCCACCTATAGGAAATGATTCATGAAATCTGGTACAGTATTTGCAAAAAATATGTTGCTTCCACAATCCAAGCATTTCTTTCTTCATCTTCTGTGGCTAGCAGTGAACAATAGGAGAATCTCAGTGCTACACCAGTGCTCTGCTGCCAAGGTGGCCCATGGGGGCTAGAGACATTTGGGCATAGAACTACCCTCTGCCAGTTTGTTCCATCCAGTCTGGTGTGCTCTTTCTCCTTGGACTAGTGTAAGAAGAAGGATCTTTCAGCTTAATTAATATATATAACTCCTCAGCCAACAACAAAAAAAAATGATATATAGGAAATTCTGTCAAGTACAAATATTGTTCTTCATTAAGTGATTGATAGCAGCATGTATAAAAACATCATGTATGCAGGCAGATATATTGGAGAGGCATACTGCTTTATAAACAGCTCTTCAGAGAAGTAGCAAAATTACTTGGATCTGGCATGCATCACTGCTGCTGCTTTATGGCAGGATTCACCACAAGGGAGACTTGAGTAGTTCCAGATTGCTTGTTGAAGAGTGACTTGGTAGGAAAAAAACCACACACAATTCCCTCAATTCCTAACATTGTATTTCAAAATACAGCATTACTTAAATGTTAGATTAAGCTTCAAGTGCCCAATTGCCCAAATATATGTATAAAAACCAGTGCCATCATCTTTGAGAAGAGATTTGATTGCAGTGGATCAAATGCAGCAGTACTTGCAGGCTTGTTGTCCTTGAGGACACCATTAGCTCTGACTGTCCCTATCAACTCCCTTGTGGCTTTTCCCCCTGATCATGGCTAAGGATCTCATTTCTGCCCTCTCCAAACTCTCCCACCCTGCCCATGGCCCAGGACCTGGTGTCAGCCCCCTGGAACCGTCTGTCCTGGCAGCAGTGCTGCAGCAAGGCCAGTCTCTGGCTTCCCACTGCCCTGCCTGGCCATGGATCTGGCTGGGATGAGTCCGCATCTCCACCCAGCCTTGGCTTGTCCCCAGGGAGGTGCCCAGTGCCAAGGATTGGGGCTGACCTGGTACCTCCTGGCTGTCTGCTGCTGGTTGGAGTGGTGGATCGGCCTTGAATGTCAGACCTTACTCTGCCACCCCGCATGGACAGCCCCAATTCTGGTTTCTGGTTCCCCATCCCTAGGAGGGTAGCTGGCTTTTATAATTCCCTGACATACATAAGTGCATGGACTTCACTTCTCTTAAGTACAATCAGTACTCTGAATCGTGGCTGCTGGCATCCTCCTCCTCTCAGGCTGAACTTGTGAGAATTTGTACTTTCTCCTACTTTACTGGAGCAATTCCAGTTTGCTCTAGTCAATGAGCATGCAGGAGCAAGAACCCTCATGGGTGCTCCACAGATCCCCAGATATTTGAGTTATATTCAAGGGCAAGGGCCACAAGTTTCAGGTTCAACACAACTGCTTTGGCAGCTGAATGTTACAAAGTCACGAAGAGAAAAAATTAGAACACAGACTAAATCAATTATAAGCCTGAACTACAGTCTCTAAGTATTTTTCTGTAGAGATCTATTAATTATCCATAAGTATGTAAGTTAGGCAATTGTAAATACAGGTTTATATAAGGAGATTCCCATTACTTTTCATATATGCTTACTGGGCTTACTGTGGCTGATGAAGTTTGTTACCTATTTTATGACCAAAAAAAGTCAGTGAAAAAGCAATTCTTTTTCACCCTGTTCTTCAGCAATAACTCTGGCATATTCCTAGACTTCTGGCTTAAATTCCTCAAGGAGACACTCTGATTCAAGGTTTATGGTGCTTTCCACTGCTTACTTCAAGGCTGCATTTGGGAGCAGTGACTAATATTACCCGTTTGCTGGTTCCAAACCATACGATAAAAGCTTCACCACTCCATTGAATTATATCCTATAATTTTCTCTTGCAGTTGTTTCCAAAACCCCAGTTAAGGTCCATCATTTTGGATCTACAGTTTAATAAGATACTCCTGTCACCTTCTATTTATAAACAAGTTGCTTCCTAAAATAGTTGTTTTGTTCTAATGTTTCAGAACATTTCTTTCATGCTTTGGGATTCAGCTTAAGGATCTTTCCAAGTTGCGATTTTCATGTCCTTACCAAAATAAAGAAAACATTGTTAATTTTAATGACACCACAAACTCTAGAAATTTAGAAATGAGAGTCAAATGCAAAGTAAACAAGTGTTTTGAATGTCAAGCACTTGCTACGAATATTTAGTTACACCATCTACAATGATATGTAAATACACCACTGATTTCACTGTATGTAATAATGAAATGTTAAAATTTCCTGACGGAGAGACTGAGTTCTATTGAATAACACTGTTTTCTTAAAGCAAAGTAACATTCACTTTCAGGCAGGTGGAATTTTAAAGCTCCAATGCTCTTTCTATAGCTATATATATTCTATATATATTCTATATATATAAGCTATATGTATATTCATTAACTTAAAAACAAACCACACCGAGCCACTGTCAGAACGAGCTACACTATGAGGTCTGAAAACCTCATCTCCACATCTATTTACTTTCTAGAATTAAGGTGGAGTAAGCTGTGCAGAATGTATTCTAGAAATTATAGTACTATGTTTTTAGGAATAACTTCCAGAGAATGTCTCCACATTTTGAATACAAGATGCATTAATTGCATTAAAAAACAAACAAACCAACAACAACAAAACCCCAAACAAACAAAAAAATCCACACCCCAAAACCAAGACTATCTTATTTGGAAATTACAGAACAATCATATCAGTCTAATTTAAATTATGATGCTCCTTTTTTTTTTTTCTTTTTTTTTATGTTGTTTTCTTTTGTTTGGTTGTGACTTCAATCATTTGCTCTTATTTCTCAGTGAGCCATCAGAACAATTTCAATACCTTGGACAACTACTCAGATCCAGCAGTTCAAGGGAGCCAGGCTGATTTACAGAGTATTAACAACCATAGCAAATGGTGTTTAAGGGAAGATAATAAATTTAAAAAATAATTAGGAAAGATTTTCTTTTTTCCTTCTGCTGCTTCAAGATATAATCTCAAAATTACTAAAACTACAAAAAGTTGAGGCACCAACACCAATTTTCTCTACACATCTATGCCCATGCACTCTGAATTTTGGGATGGGATGAGTAAAATATCCCATATATGAAAAAGAAAATAACAAGAACATATATTTTTATTCCATCCATGGATGTTATTCCTGACCAGCTCCGTTACTACTAAACCCAATAGCCAAGCCAATTTTTCACTTCCTTTATTGCAGACTTGACAATATGTAAAGTACATTTTTTTTTACCTTATAACTGATTTCAGTAAATTAGAAATTTCAAGAGAAATGTGCGTTGTGTCTGTTGTTACTCCAAGCTTCCTGAACAAAAAGGTGATTGATACTGCACCATAAAGTCAGAAAAAACTCATGCAAAAATGACACATATGTCAGACCTTATGTGAAGACATAACCTTTTAAAGTGAATTGATCTAGGGAAGAGGAATTTTAATCTGTGAGAGTGAGGATGATATAAAAGGAAGACTGAGCCAAGTAGAGGTTAGTGAAGCTACAGATACACTGCCAGGGTAAGTTCCAGGCTGGAGAAAACACCTAAGACAGAACAAAATCCTCAGGCAGACTGAACACTCAAGTGAAAAAAAGTGTTAATATCTTGAACACAGTTGTAACAGAACAAGTCTTAAAATAAGGAAAGATTATATGAAAGTGTGATCCCAGCTGCTTATCCTCTGTTTTAATATGAAACCTTTGAAAGTAAACCTGTGTTGTATCCATGCTTTCTCATGAATCCTTATCAAGTCACTCTGTTAGAACTTGTACGGTTTCAAATTCACTTCACTTCATTGCAAAAAATAAATTGTTCAAAAAAAAAAAAAAGAGGGTTTTTGTTTTGTTTTGTTTTTTCAAAAGAAATCTAAGAGAACTGAAGGACATCCAGAGGCAATGACATGTCTCAGTGGTTTAATACAAAGGCATTAGGCATATTATACCATGTAATACAATTTCCCAAATCAGCAGATTCCACCAACTGATGATACTCTGATACACTCTGTGAGAAAATGTATCGTGAGTTTAAATCTTGGGGATAAAATAGCAAGATCATATCTAACAAAATGGCCTTAACAGTGTCTGCATTCAAGCTTTTCTCACACAGGAAAAGAAGCTCCAGAACCTTTTTTTCTCTGCAGTTATGTAAGACTAGAAACTACTCATTTCTCTCAACTCCTTGAATTGGGGGGAAAAACAATCAACTAAACAAACAAAACCCCAAAAAACCAAACATACAAACAAACCCTACCAAACAGCATAACAGGAGGTTTTGTTACATTTATGCTGTCAGATACATGGCATGATTTTTGGGGTTGTCCTGTGCAGGAGCTATAAAATTTTCAGTCCATTGGAGAGGACTTTTTTTAAGGCAACATATTTGTAGGAAAAGGTGTAATTGAAACGTCTTTAGTATATTTTTAAACAATTTATTGGAAATTAACTTTTTTTATACATGGATACTTAAAATAAGAAATTTTTGATAAAGGGTACTTCAAAGAAACTTCATATTTTCCAAACTTCGCTAGGTCTATGTCCTCCTCTAATCCCAGGATATAGCACAGGACATACAAATTACAGGATTAAATCTCTTGAGGAAAATTTACTTTTGTTGAGATACAAGAACACATTCTCAAAGGGATGCAAGAATAACTTTAAGAAGTTGGGGGTTTTTTTAAAAGATAGATTTAGTGGCAGTTGTGATAAAAATGTTTATACAAAATCAAAAACCATCTTGAGGGAAGGCACGAAAGGAGAAAACTACCAAATCTCATCTGCAGTCCTTAAATTTCTAAGGAGGGATTGGTCCTCATTAAATATTGAAACAAAATACAAAGCTTCTGAAATGGAAGAGAAGTAGATCACTTTCAGAATGTCAACTTATTCAACCAAATCTACAAATGGGAGCTTTACTTTTTGTCTTTTAATCTCATTAGATAAAACTAAATTTCTAATTTAAAAAAGAAAGAATAAGCAGAACCAGGAGGACTAAAGACATTGATTTTTTAATTTTGCTTGTTTGACAAAAAGATCGCTCACTTTTGAGTTCTTCTCGCTTCATTTATTTCTCCACTTACAACGTCTAAAGAAAATAGGAACGTGAGCTTTTGAAGTGCTGCTCCCTGTAAGAAGTAGCATCTTTATGTGATACTATACGTCTGTGCCTTTGACAAAGGAAATCTTTATGGGGTTGATATGCCTTTGTTAATCTCAAATTCATTTCCCATAGTTGTCTGTACGTGGGCAGATTTGCTTGAATTACTTCGTTATTCTTATTTCCTGATGTGTTCCCTTGTTTAAAATATAGATCTATGTCATATAGAGTTCTCAGTTCTCATGTGATCATGTAACAGTAGAAGCAGCACATTATTATTAGCTCCACATAAAAGGAATAACAGCTCCTACAAGAGAAAACTCATTTCTTTGTATCACCAGTATTGCAATGAATGCTAAGATAGTCTACAGAGTATGAAGAATTATAAAATAAAAGAAGAAAATTTGACAGTGATCAGGAAACAACAAAAGGGATGAGTATTCCTGTCTGTGTGTGTAAATATTCATGTATGGAAAGGTTAAGCTAAACTCTGACTATTGTATAATGTTCATAAGGTCTTAATTTTTCTGGTAAAAGGGTTCTTAAGCAATGAGATTTTGAGCAGACTTTACCATAAATAATTCAGAATATCATAGCATTAAACTATCTTATTTTTCCTCTACTGAATTTTATGGACTTTATTATACCTACCACACCACCTCTGATCCTCAGAGAAGAAAATATTCCATGATGTTGCATCATTCTTTATAAATATTAGCATAATTAAACAATTGGTAACAGACTGTCCCATGTATTTATGTGAAGCAGTGCTCTGCAGGTGCTGGAAAGGATCTGTGCTCCAGGGTGTGCATCAGGCTTCATAGCATATTTCAAACTGAGTTTGAATGGTGTTTTGCTGTGAGACTAAAGAAACCAAAAAAAAAAAAAAAAAAAAGAATGGGAAAGTAGAACAGTTCCAATTCCCATAAAAGAAATTAAAGTCCCCATAGGAAAAATATAAATATTGCATTAGATACAAGAACTTAATCCTTATTTTGACAATAAACCTGCTTTGATAGATTTCAATTATTTAACTAAAGGAATCTCAAGAATGGAGCTGTATTGACGAGCACAGCATGCCATGTAAATACAAAGCATAGAATTTGTATACTTTAAAACAAGAAAGAATGGAAATAAGTGAAAAATAAGGAAGTGATTGAATGAAGGCTAAAAAATGTGCCATACAAATTCCAGAGCAACAGAAATCTCTGACTTACACAATTAGACCTTAGTTTACTGGGGGGAAAAAACCCACAACAAAATAAAAAATAAAATCCTAAACAAAATATAAACCTGGGGAAGATGTGTAAGAAGAAGTTCAGCTATTGACAAACTAATGCCTTTTTAAATAGCAAGAGTTAACGAATAAGGCTAAAAAGTCCATTTTTCCAGGATACTCTTTCCAGTAGTGAGCAAGAGTGGCTGCCTATGTAAGAGTACAGGAACACAGAAACTTTTTGGTGATGATCACACAGAGTCCTCTCCCTGCCTTCAACAGCTTGAAGCTTTTTGAGCCAGGAATGCGATTTTTACACTAATCTTCTGTGTATTTTCTGCATCAACTTGTCTTTTGAATTCAAGAGAAATTTATTATCTGCAACATCCTAGGGAACACCACATCTTATTATCTTTTATTATACAAGAAGAACTACTGGCTTTGGTAGGGGATTTTTTGTTTTTTGTTTGCTTTGGGGTTTTGCATTTTTTGCCTACCAGCTCAAAATTCTACAAGAAGAGAATTCAATTAATTGATCCTCATTCTCTTTCTAACTGCCAGTGATAATTTTTGAGACCTCTAATGATACTTCGGTTATTTCTTTTTCAAGCTTAATTTAGAAGCCTATTTAGTCACACACAGAAACCTTTCCTATCTTTGATCAATTCTCCCACTCTCTCATGAGTAATTTCCAGGTTTAGCCCTTTGTGATGGGAGAGCCCAAGCTGTACTTAGCATTCAAACAGAGATAAAGCTTGATTTTATATACTTTAGTTCTCATTTTTATTCTGTTTTTCTTCCCAGAAGTCCTATACATAGTGGAGATAACATTTTAAACCAGTGAAAAATAGTAGAAGAATACCATTAAAAGGTTTTGGAAACCATGGAAAGAACTATACATGTACGATAGAGTTAAACCCCATAATTTGCACATAATCATAGTCTGATCTAGCAGCCAATATTAGCAGCCAAAAAGTAAACAAGTCCTGTAGACATAGGTTTCAGGATTCTTGGATGCTAACATCATTAATTGTAAAGGCTTGGGTTTTTTAAAGGGCAGCAAAAAATTAAATTGTCTAGAGACATCTCTGAGGAGAATGAAGCTTCTGAAATAGTCCCAAAAAGTACAGTGGAAAAACATTCTCATTTATGCAGAGCCACTCAATTTTTGCTCCATGTTACATTCAGGATGGTAATGGACCACAATGAGTAGGTGGCATTGTAAAATAATTTCTTTACAATTCAGAAATACATCTTGGGATACATCTCGCCAAATGGAATGCTCTACATAGGACTTATGTTCATCTGAACAAGTCACTGTTCACTTCTACTATACCTTTTTTCCCTGAATTATGCCTGGGGCAGAATTCTGGATACTGAGGTAATTTGTGCAAAACTATCCTCAGGAGCAGAGTAACCTTCTCCACAGTCATTTCTTTGTAGCACAGCAGCTTTCTGCTGTATCCAAGAGTTATGCTTGTTAGCATGAGACACAAATACTATTTATAATGTTGTTTTCAGCTGAAAGACCTTGAAAATTAACTTTATGACCTTATACTGTGAGGCTCCATGAAGTTGCGGGCGTTTCACACCTGGTGACATCCCTAGAGACTATTGAAGAATGATGTTGGATGGAGACATCCATACCTGGTATATATCCATAGTGTTTGCCCGAAGCCAGGTGAAAAAATGCCTGGGTCTCTTCCTCAGTGGCCAAGAATGAAGGAAGACAAAATTGGGGAATTAGATCTATAATATTAGACATTGTCAGTGGAAAGAAATAGAAATTTATGTAAGTTCCTGATATAAGAAAGTATCCTCTGTTCCCTAAAGTGTCTGATTACTTGTTCCCTGGAAGCTATTTGCTTCCTTAACTGTGCTTTGAGTCCAGAGTGAGTAATTCAAATGCAATGTCTAATACTAAACAAACTGAATCCCTTCTGCCTTTTTTATTCTCTCAACACTGTGTTAAGCAATAAATTGGTGATAGACAAATGTCCCTGCCCATGGCAGGGGGATTGGAACTACATGATCTTTAAGGTTCTTTTCAACCCAAACCATTCTGGCATTCTATGATTATAGGATATTATTATTATCCTGAAAATAGGACACTGATATCAGAATTTATTCTATAGCTACTGCTTTTAAGTGCTAGAACAATACCAACAATCTCTACCTTGTCATCTTTAACATCTTATTGAACAGTATTGTAGCTGTACTTGTATTGAATTTACTCACACTAGATACTGTAATTTTGTAAGAAACATCAGAAAACCCTCATTCATAATCCTGAGTATTGGACACTAGCAGCAAACAGAAAATATCACTCTGTCTCTTAATGGGAGATAATGATCACACCCACATCTGTCACCCCTAATTTGGCTAATTTGGAATCATGTCATTTTTTCAGCTCAACTAAATGCATACCCTGAAGGGAATCATGGAATTTTCTTTAAACCCTAGGAGGAAGTGAGTTAAGAAAGGCACCACCAGAGCCTTTTGCCAGCAAAGCTCACAATGAGGCAAAAGTCAGAGCAGGCCGAGTCTGAGCCCAAGCTTTTGTTGCAATCAGAACTGATGGGATTACTCTTTAGTACATTAAAATTGGTTGCTTAAGTATTTTTTGGGTTATATTTGGTTGGAGAAGCTACATTTTTATCCTCATCATCTCCTAAGAATAACCAGAAATGGCCTGATGTTTTACATAGTGATGTGTGGCACAAGCAAACAGAAAATGAGTGTAGTAGACCTCTGTCAACTCCCACAGTCTGAGTGATTACTGAATAATTGAATTATTAAAACTAAAATAATAAGATGAATTTACAGAAGAAAATCAGCTTTTTACTCTATATAAAATTTTTTATTGCTTGACACAGCCTTTGAAAATTTCTTATTGGGAAAAAAACATTCAGGAATACAATTTTGCCCACTAAAATTTATTAAGTAATCAAAACAAAATCAATTCCCTCTCTCACCTTCCCCATTTTCTGCTTCTCACCACCAAAAAACCCCATTTTGTATGATTCCTAATCACTCTGTAGGCTTACACTTGACAGCTCTATGTAAATCTACTCAAATCCAAGTAGAAAGCTATATTCTCATAAGAAAATAAAAGTCATTTTTAATGAAATTTTACCTTTTTTTTTTTCTGAAAAGTTGTTATTTACTCAGAATTCCTAATCAGATAGTGTGTCTACTAAATATCTGAGTGGAGGTTGTCAAGACATAAGTATTTGTTATCTCATAGTATATTGATAGATACATTGCTATGTTCTAGTTTATTATATCTTTCACATTTATGAGTTTGTTTTGTTTTGTTTTACTTTAAAACATAAAATCTATTTTTATTACCATTTCATGTTGTAACTCACTAAGCTCTTTCAAGAGCTTTGACAGGCTATTAATTTATATTATTACATATACCAATAAAACAACCTACTATTCTAATTGCTCAGACATTGCTGAACTTATACTGTATTTGTTTAAGTAATGAAAAATTATTCTGAAAATTACCTCTGTGTGCTTTAGTATAAGGATGTATTTGTCTTATTCTCGTCTTCCTGTTGCAGCTATATTAAAATGTAGGTCTGAGTAATTTTCTTTCTTCTCTTTCCTCTGAGGGAACTTATTATTCTACTTATGAAATACATTGAAAAAAACCCATCAGTGATGGGTACAAAAGCCATGACTGATTTAAAAAGAAAATTGTTCTTACTTCCCCTTTAAGCAATAACAAAATCAATTATTAGCAAATGTGGCTTTTATGTCAATCAAATATATATCAGAATTAGCTGGTTTTGTTCTACAACTAAGAGAAGAAGAACACAGAAATAATAAGCCAATCCTCTCAGCAATGCCAAAGGAATGACTCAATTCAGCTGCACAGGGATATTTTGTCAGGATAACTGGTTGTTTTCTGGTGTTATTTGTACAGGGAACCAGAGAGAAACAATTAAATTGCCCAATCAAATTTAAAATAGAGAAAATTTAGAGGGATTTTAAGGTAAAATAAGGTCCTAAGCTTAAAACTTTCAGATAGTAAAGCAGCAACTCTCAAATAACCCTTGGTTCATTACCATTAACCCTGGTGTCAGTTAATACCTGATTATGACAACCTGATTAGGAGAAATTTTTGATAACCTCTACACCAAGCTGCTAATTCATATAATGGCTATGTGATATAATACACAAGCTCAGTGAATTAAAGTCATACCCTTAGATGTAGCCATTGCTTCCTGAGAAAGGGAGGAGAACATTTTTCTCCAGTAGGTTAATATTTTGCTAAGTGTTTAGTCAAAGTAAGAAAGATGATGTTATATTCCAGAGGAGTAACATCTTCAAAAAAGTAACAGGAGTCAATAATATAGGATAAGATTTTTGAAAATGTTTTCTGAGCAAGTTCATAAACCACAGCAATTCCTGAATTACTCTGGGAGTGTGGGATAGTGTAGGAGAGAAAAATCAATGCAAAGTGGGAACAGAAGAAAGGAGCTATCCTAACAGAGTATAGGAGTTATCATAACATCCCCTAAAGGATGCATTTCCTTTAATTGCAACCCAGACACCTGAGACATGTAAAAGGACACCAAGTTTGCTCCCATGTGGGGTAAGAATCACTTACCTCCTGCAAGATAAATCTATAAAGGAAGTTTGTAAGAGATGCACTTTATCACATATTTGCCTTTTCCGTCAGTAGTGTGTACAGCCTTTGACCAAACCTTTGGATGTGGGGTTTTGGGTTCCTCCACTGAAAGACTTTTCTGGGACGTCTGGAAATCACAGGATTCTTCCTGACTAAATGCATGGGCCACTGTGAGAGTGAGTCATGTGGGCAAGCAAACGTACGGGGAGTGCTTGGCTGTAGCTGAGAAATGCTCTCAAGTACACAGCCCTTGGTAAGTTTTTAGTGGTTTCCCCTGAAATTATTAAAAATTACTGAAAATATTACACAAACCCAAAACACAGCCCCATACCAGCCACTGTACAGAAAATTAACTCTACCCCAGCTGAAACTGGAAGAAATGGTTAACAGTAAAATCACTTTAAATAGTTAGGACTTAGAACAGCCTTAGCTTCCAGCATTTTTTTATGCTTTTGTCTGAAACATTTAAGGGCTCTATAGTATCACTTATCTTTCTACTGCTGCAGGCACTTTTAGGCTATGATCAAGCACAGTTTTATTTTAAAGGAGTTAAAGCACTCAGCCCTTGAAGTCTCACTTCATGAAGAGAGTTTTCTAAGTCTTACATAATTTTGTTGTCTGGATATTCTGTTTTTTCTTTCTTCCCTGTTAAAAAAGTTGCACATATGCATATCATAGCCACATACCCCATTTCACTTTTTTCTAAGCAGTTAAAACATGCTTGTAAATACATCTAGAGAGAGAACATTTAGTGCTACTCTTTTGACACTGTACTGCAAGGGACAGGAACTTAATCCCTGTTGTGAAGTTAGCAGATAAATGTGTAATAGAGCTCCTCCATATCCTTGATGTAAAGACATTTTTTCCCCCATGGAAGCATGTTCTTAAAAGTTGAATGTTTAGCTGTACACAATTTCCCAAGTGAAGCAGTTTATTTTGCGTAATAAATATCAATAATCAATATTTGCTGTTCTAGTGCTTGATCTTAAGGTAACATTTATTCCTCAGTGATGGTCTTATGACATTGAAAGAAAAAAAAAGTGCTTCTGTTTTCTTCCAAGTCATATATCACACCTCACACCAGCAAATTAACTCTATTGGAAATAAAGGCAGGATCCCACTTGAGAAAATACCATTAACCAATTAATCTCTACTTAAGCCATATTTTGAAACCTACCTGTGTTATTCTATTCAAACCATAGACTACCAATGGCTAAGTACTTCGGACCAAACTAATACTCATATCAAATATTCTAAATATATTAGAGAGGAAGAGGAGGGGCAGGCACTGATCTCCTGCTTTCTCTGGTAACCAGTGACAGGATATGAGGAAATGGGCAGAAATTTTGTCAGGGGAGGTTTAGGTTAAATGTTAGGAAAAGGGTCTTCACCCAGAGGCTGGTTGGGCACTGGAACCCAAATTTCCCCAGGGAAATGCTCAAGAAGCATTTGGACAACGCTCTCAGGCACAAGGTGTGACTCTTGAGGTGTCCTGTGCAGGGCCAGGAGCTAGACTTTGAGTATTCTTGTTGGTCCCTTCCAAATCAAGGTATTCTGTGATTCTATAATTCTATTGTAAACAATTTGAATATAGTGAAACACACACCTTATTTTATAAAAGTATTTTACTTATCTTCTTTTCTTAACACTTTTTGATCTACGACACATTCTAGGCACTGAACAACTATGTTTGTGTAGTTGTCACCAATATTTCAGTTCTCATTTAGCACTCCTTTAATAAACTTTCCAGTGCTTTTCAGGTTTTGCTTAATCCAAATCTATCTGTGCAGTTAACAGCAACTTTGCTTTGGTTTAGGATGCATTTTATTGAACATCTGTGGGAAAATGCCTTGGGGATAAAATTAGATAAAATTGGGAAGTTCTCTTCCCACTGTAACAAGTTATAACAATATGGAAATTATAGGATGAAACGCAGTTGCTACTCCCTGGATGACACAGGATCAGCATGCCTGAGTTCCCACACAATACATGGTCAGGGAGAATAAACAGTGCATGGAACGGAGTGGAGACATCGTGGCCTGGCTCTGTCAAAATCCCTGCAAGAGAGGGAACTCAGTGGTACCTTGTAGCTGATAAACCCCATAGCACCCGTCAAGCAAGGGAGGGAAACGATTTCTTGCAGTTGAACAAGCAGCTGTGGTGAGATCACAAACACACACATCAGATGTAATGGTGACCTTACCCACCTCCAAGGTATGGCCACCCCCACTGAATATGATGCATGGTTAGAGCCACTCAAGCTCCACCTAAATGCAAAAATAGTATAAAAGTAAGTTAAAAATGGGGAGAAGTTAGGGAAGACTCCATCTTAGCTTCTGGGACCAGTCAATGAACTGACCCCATCTTCTCTCCCCCACAGGAAAGCCTAAGAACCATAGTTCATGTGCCCTGGTTGATTATCTGGAGCCAGCTTTTAGGAATTACAGCTTGTCCATATATTGCTTTGAATACATTTTTGCAGCCTGATACCATCACAGGCAATCTCTGAACCTTAACCTGTCACAATTTTATATTATATTGAGTGTTATTTTATAAACTGCTAAGTGTGAGTGCTTCAAGGGCACTCACAGTTGCTGGCAGCAGGGAATATACTCGCTGGTGGACGCCTGGGAGGGGGTGTCTCTTATGCTGTTGGTGTGTGCCCTGTATCTTTTCTGGGGTGCCAACAGACCAGTTAAAGGTGTACACACCCAGGAGAAGGATTTTTCTCTTTGCATATAACCTTGAACAAGTCAGCTGAACCACACTCTGATGCAGCTGGATCGTTCAGTGCAGGGTCCCCACAAAGGGACACTGACAGCCTGATTGGGCACATGGGTTTTGGCTTTTTCACTGACAGAATAATCAAACACAAAGGTTTGAGAAAATCTCCCCTCCTCAGCTGAAATTGCATTATTAAAAGCACAAGGGCTGAACATTTCTGACATCGAAGTATCAACTTCAATAGTCCCAGTGGAAAACAGCTTTAATATTTTATTTAAAAGTTTCTTTCCAATGGATGGTTTTGATTCCTAAGTAAAACTGGAGTGAAGACAAGGGATGGAGAGGGCATCCTGATCAAGTGAGCACAGAAGAGAGGTATTAAGTACACTATAGAAACATCACTGCTGAAGTTCTTCTCTTCACAAGGCATTCTTGCAATTAGACTGAAAGCTGACTAAGCAGTACTTCATGTTTTTTACCATGTGTTTCCTTCACAGGCGGAGGAAGTTAAAAATCAAACAGAGTACACTCAATTTTCCTTTAATATCTGAAGAGCTTTTAAAAATGCTAATGATGAAACATTCAGATAAATGAGGAAATTCACCACTGTCGATTTTTTTTCAATTATCCCCTTAGTAAAAGAGAAAATGTAATTCTCAATTAGATAATAATTCCCCACGTATGCAGAATAGCTTCCTACAGAATCAGTTGGAAAATTTAAATGATCTTTCCAAGGTGAACAAAAAGACGAGCCTAATTTTTTTGGTATTGTTGCTTAAAACCACTCCAGAAAGCCACTCTGACTTTGTGTGATTAAGGTACTGACAAATGACAATAATGATAAAAGTCGCAAATCTTTCAAGCATCCAGAGATGGAGATTTGGCATACATTTTCAAAAGATTTCTGTCGCTGCTGTATTTTCTGTGTCACTGTACAGATTTTTTATATACGTAACCTGCAATCCAAATTTTCCGTTGTAACTGAATGAGAACTCTAATCCCATTCTACTCAGAATTCCATTCCGAGGCACCTAAAAATGAGCAATGCTGCCTCTACTATAGGTGATTTCTGTCTGTATATGATGTAGGATGGATGTAGCCCTGATTTAGATAACCATACTAGTGCAGAACAGTGTCTGAACTAATAAGTACTGCTGAAAGACTGTGAGTAAAGATGTATTAAAATTATGTCCATAACAAAACCCATCTCAAGGGAAACTGGTGTTATCCAAAACCTTAGAAATCCCTGTCATAATTTCTCATGAATATGAGCAATCATTGTAATCACAATTTCCTCTGAAACCCTGTTAACACATGAAGGAATGGCAAAATGGATGTAGTTGTGTCATGTAAGTAGAATTTCAAAGCTAATGACTGAAAAATTAAACTGACACCCAACTAGATTTAATCTGTCAAGAAGACATAAAAAACATGAAAAGCACTATTTTTCTACAGTTTGGTCCTAGACCTTTTTTCTCTGACATTTCTTTAAGAATGTGTTAAGCTGGATTTAAAGAGAAAGAAAGGAGGAAAACCTCGACACTGACTCTTGCTAGTACTCACACACAGAAAGCCCAGACGTTACACAAGAAGAATTTTTAGATCTCCATATTGGTTGAAAACTTCAAAGCCAGTGACTCAGAGCTGGACTTCCCATTATAAACATTAATTTCCTTCAAACAGGTGAAGGAAAACTAAGGAGAAAGTGGTTCATATATATGGATATATGGGATGACTTCGCAGAGAGACAAAAACTTCTGGGGAAACAAAGGCTCTCTTTTTGTACCACATCTCTGAGGGATGTCAGAAAATAATTTGTTCCCACTGAACAAAAGAATAACTATCACTCTTGGAAAGACAGCAACGACAAGAGTCAGCTATGACTTTAATGAGGGCTACCCGAATAAGTACAGTCACAGAAGAGATCACGAACTTACTAGATCAAAAGTTAGGCACATATGGAATATCCCAGTCTTTGCTGCTGACTTCCAGGGATGTAGAATATTTACCTGAACAGTGGCAGCTGATGAATGTGATCATAGCACGAAAAGTTGTCACCTTTACTCTGGATGTACATCAGGCTATGAAAATTGATAACAAAGCCTATGCAGCATCCCAAATTCTGTCACTGCTCAGAAATGCATTTTATTTCTTTGCCTCTGTAATGACAAATCTCTGGAGGGTGTTTCTTGACTTTAATTTTAATCTGCTTTGAAAATTGTGTTATACTGCTTATATGGTAAAATAATTTGCAATCTCCTAGAAAATCTGATGGTGTACTTTGGTAAACAAGGAGCTTGTGAAAATGTTTCAGTATTGGATGTATTTTAACAAATTTCACTTCTAGATATGGAAATCCTTGGTGTCAGTTCTGCAGTTAAATTTATTAATAAATAAGTTTTAGTATTCGAAGAACACATTTCCATTAAAAATATAAAATAGAAAAAAAATTAAAAAGCATATCCTATAGTTTGTAGAATTTAAACTCACAAAAAAGATTCTTCCTACCTGCTTCAGTATATTGGCTTCAATCTCTAGGATATCAATAACTATGGTGAATGTTTCTACATATAGAATATGGGAAAAATGTATCATTAGAAACTAACATATTTCATATTTAATTATTTTCTTTTTGGAAAAGTGTTTCTACATTCTTCCTGTGGAAAAAAAATTATTTGAAATCACAGTCACCCTTGCTTCCAGACCAGGAAAAATCTTTTCTTCTTCCTCTTCACTCTTTGAGCATAATTTCTATTATACCTCTTATTTACTCTCCTTCTAGTTTCAGGTGTCTGTTTAAGGAGGATCATTTAAGAAATTGTTGCCCTTTGTGCATGTAAGGGGTGTATTACACTGAGGTGAAGGTATCTTAGAATTTAAATCTCACTAACTTTGCCTAAAACATATTGTTAGCAAACATTTTTTGCCTAAATGTATTTCCTACAACAACAACAAAGAGTTTAGATTTACAAAGTTTTTAAGAGGTGTAGTGGTCACTATGTTTCAGAAAATCTATAAAATCATCAATGTGAATAAAATCTGTCATTTTATGAGAAGTGATTTAATGGATTTTATTTTTGTTTGCTTGCTATTATCTATTTCTTTTGCTATTATCATCAAGAACATGTTCAGACTCAAATCTCTGTTACCTACAGGCCAATAGAATGACAAAGTGGTGCCACAGTCCTTCAGTCAGAAGCGTTTACTGTACTTTGTTAGAGCAACATTGTACAAGTGAAAAGAAGTGAGGAACCATGTCAAAACACCTCAGGAGTTTTTCTGTTCCATGTCCTACCATCCTGCTA
This sequence comes from Corvus cornix cornix, assembly GCF_000738735.6. Taxonomy (NCBI): domain Eukaryota; kingdom Metazoa; phylum Chordata; class Aves; order Passeriformes; family Corvidae; genus Corvus; species Corvus cornix. Next base: position 12,482,196 of record NC_046332.1, on the reverse strand, counting down.
ACCAACTGACACCACTGTGGTACCTGTGCTTGCTCACTGCTTGTTTGCAATCATACTCTGTTCAAGAGGTAAAGTTCTTTTATACCTTTGGCACTGCACAGCTTAGAATCTCCAGACTTAGAAATTATATATTTCCCTCATCTAGCAGATGGTTTTAGAAAATATGTTCTGATTCCTCAGGGTAAAGTATTTAATTTTCACTGCAGAGACTATTTCTGTGTTCCTGAGGCTGGATATTGTAAGAGTTGTGTTTAAGTGACTCTTGAATTATTTAAGTTCAGCACAGTTTAGGAGCATTTCAGTTTCAAGGGCTTTAGAGACAGGTAAAATGTTGTTTTCTATTTTAAAACCTTGAATACTTTTTTTTCCCCATCTTATTCAAAATGACTGGAAAAGGACAGAAAGTCTGAAACTATAAGCAATTTACAGCACTTTGAAGCCATCAAGCATACATGCCATGCTTACCTTTCAGACAGCAGTTGTCTGTCAAATTGACTGCACAACCCGTGCTGGAGTTAGCTCTTTCTTCCTGCAGAACATCAGGAAAATTATGTCTTATTGGAAAAAACTTCTTTAAACCTATTCTCCACACACTTGCATAATATCTATAAGAAAGTTTTGATCAGGCTACCTGAGACCTTAGTTCCATGATGACTCTGTGCTGCTACTCCCTCATGAGTAAAATGATTAACCCAACAGGGAAACACAACAGGGGCTGAGACTCTAGAATTTTATAAGCACTATTGACACTGAAGCTTTTATGTCCACAGACACTTCTGTTACTGAATTTGCTGGTGTCTGCCTGTCATTGGCAATGACAAATCACATTTCAGCCCAACAGAGTGATCCATCTTGTGTATTGCTTTTTTTTTTCTCTTACAATATCTTGTGCAAATTAAAGCATAGAGGAATTTTATTCTTATTATGGCAGTAGGCAGGATTTTGTCTGTCCAGTACTCATCAATAAAAAATGAAGTTGCTGCTTCCTTTTTTTATTTAATTTGATCAATAATTGGATGGTAGTGGCCTCCTGAAATCATCCTGTTTGCCTGAGATGTGCTTAGAAAGGTAGAAGAGTATGTCTTTTTAAAGCTCAGCTTTGGGGGACAGGGATGGGATGTGTGAATGCATGATCAGACTATATTAATGAGCTTTTATGAAATATGTTAAAACCCTTTTTTTTTCCAGCCTTTCACATGACACCTTCTGTACCTCATCACAGGTCTCACTTTGCAGCGTACAGGAACAATGAGATTTTCCACATATCTCATTTCTAGAAACACCTATGTCCAGGTGACAGAAGTGCTGGCACCTGTGATATCTTGCTTGTATATCCACGCTCATGGATTTCCTAGTGGCCAGCTTCTGACATAGACATCCTTACATATTTTTCAAAATATAATTTCAATATATAATTTCAAAATGCTTCCTCTCTTTGCAGTGCCAGCTATCAATCTGAATACCAGTTCTCCACCTTGCTTTTCCCCATCTCAGAAGTACACTTCATATCTGGCATGATTCAATCAACATTACGTTTTTGCACTCGGTTTCGTGGGCACATGAATACATGTGGCAGTACTTCTGAGCCTAGGAGATTTGAGATGAAGAAACACTTGAGAAATTAAAGTTCTTATTTTTGGGGATTTATAGAAGATTTTGAATTTTGTTCTGTAAAATATTTATGTAGTATGCATGTAGTTATAATTATGTATCATAGAAATCGTGAGCTTCTGGATATTTGATATCTTTCATGTAGCAAGCACTCCACAGAAAAATGTTCTTTCAGCATTTTTGTGGCTATTTCATTTATGTCCATCATATTTTGACATCACAGTGATGATTTGATTAAGTAAGTGAGTTTAAAATTCTTTTTTACTTCTTTGGTCTTTAGGTGGATGCAGTTTAGAGAACAATAAATTGTAATTAAAAAAACCTATAATAACAGATTTTAAAATATAAAGAATAAAGTCCAAGCCATGATCATTCCCTGATGAAGAAAAAGATGCATGACTGAAAAAGCTAAGCTTGCTGAACCACCAAGGAATTTACAGGGCTCTGCAGAAGGAGACTTAGTTTTTTTCAACGGTACTAAAATTTTATCCTTTAACTCAATTCAACAAGAATTTTTTTCACTTAAGTTTTTCTTCGATACACATATCGAGATGCAAGACTGAGACTCCAAATTTATACAACAGATTGGTGTGTTTTCAATGTCAGGGAAGAATCACTATATAATATTCCAGAGGCACATCGAGGAAGATCTAAAGTACTACATGCCTTTAAAGTTCTTTACACAGAAAATCATTCCTCTGTGGCTAAGGATGGCGATGAGATAAGGGTGTCAGCTGAGGTCAGCAAGACTATTCAGAAGACTGAAGTATCTTCAGTGTCTTGATAAATTGAGTTTATAGCATTTTTTAATCTAAATCAACTACAGCAAAGAAATTTCCCTTAGGTACAACTATGCAGTGATCTCACTTATGCAATCTGTTACATTGTGATATTCTCTCAGTTGCCAAGCAGCCAAGAATGAATGTAAAACTAAAAGCTCCAGACAAAAAAACCCAAAAAACCCAAAAAAGAACAAAACCAAAAAAACTCTCCCCCCAATTAACCTAACTTTTTTCCCTTTTAATTGGAAATGAAATGGAAAAGCTACACTAAATACCAAAGGAGACATACTACCATCCATCTTCAGTCAACTTCACCTTCTACTTCACTTAGTACAAAGCAGAGTGAAACTTTATTTAGTTATATGAAATATTATTTAGGTGTTTGTTAAAGGCTTTTTTCCCCCTCCCTTTCAGTGAAATAAATATATGTGTTTTACAAGAAAATAAAAATTATGCTTTTTACCTCAAATATGTTGACAATCCATTAGTCCTTCTCATGTTTTTCCTACGTTTGATTTTTTCTTCAAAATGTGTTACCTTGAAATATACTTGGCTGTTCCTATTTTCTTTCTGCTCTCTCAAGATGTCTTTATTTTTTGCTATTCCAGAAAAAAATATTCTGAAACAAAAATAATTCTTGCTCTCCTTTTGAGACCTAAAAAAAAAAAAGTTCTTTTATCTTTTCTTCAGTGTCTTACTCAAGTAGTTAGCAGATTTAGTCCTTCTTTATTAAAATCCAAATTGAAATGAAAAATAGCAAAGTTCAAGTACATCTGCACAGCTTCCTATTACAATAATAGATTGTTTGAGAGTACCAACTACTGCTAGTGCTCTTGTTGAATCTTCCTTATTGGGAGCAGAAAAAAAGAAATATAAATGATATAATGATATGATTTGGAAAACTGGTGTTAAGCCTGCAGGACCACAGAAAAAGGAATCAAGATTCTGGCAGGAAAGGTATGATATGACTGCTCTGATTGTAGCGGATTCCGTTTGTAAACCGGGCAGAAACACCAACTTAGGGTTTGGTTCAAAATATCCATTACTTACTTATTTTGCTTCTGTGAGATAAGAATTAGGAGTAAGCAAAGCAGGCACAAAACTTAAAAGAATATAAAAAAGTTTATTAACAGACCTAAAAGAAAGAAAAAAGTCAGACTAAACCTTCAGAACACTTCTCCTCCCCCCACCTTTCTCCCTTCTCCCACTGACAATGTAAAAAGACAACCCTTGAGATGTTCAGTCAGTTTATCACTTCCATAATAACCTTGTTCAGTTCATTTAGGGAGAGGAGTCTCTCTTGCTCATGCTATGGAGAAATCTCCACAAGAAGTTCTCTCATGGCTTCAGTATCACAACGAGACAGCCGCACGGGTTTGTTCTCTGCTCGCATGTGAGAGTCCCTTCCCCCGACTTACAGCTTTCCCCACAACTGCTTTCAAGTGTCCAATCTTGAGCTACCGGGGTACCATTTTAAGGTTGAGCTGTTCAGAAGCAAAGGTTCTCTTCACCTATCTCTGGGAGCATCTTCATCTCTAGGAATAGAGGCCCTCCCCCTTCCCTGGGAGTAAGGGTCCTCATCACTTTCATCTCTAGGAACAGAGGTCTTCTCCTTACCTGGGAGCAAAGGTCCTCATCAAATTACAGCTACAATCGTTTGCTTATTTCAGCACAGATACTTTTGCTCACAATTGCAATTTGAACACTCCACCCCCCCATGCTTTCATGAAATTACTACAGGTACTCTGATGTATCCTAGTCCATCACCACCATAGCTTTACAACAGAATTTCAACTTCTAAGCTCGCAGCATCTCCTCTTTCTCCTCCCTCAGGGTTTCAGCTCTTCCTTCTTTACTGAATTTGGTGTCTCTATGGTGTTCTTTTCACTTGACCACCTTTCCTCTTCCTCTGACTCAGGAGAGGATTGATGTCTGCAGGCTTCATCTGTTCTGGAGGAAACTTACAGCACTAAAAGGGTGAATCTCACCCGGCCCCACAGCTGGAATTCACTTATCGCTGTTGGTCACATGATTTTTTCCAGGCAGAGGGGCAGCGGCCCCAGATGAGCCCCAGCCGTGCGAGGGGCCACCCGCACGGAGCAGGGCTGGGGTGGGGAGGGGCCGCGCCTTGCCCTGCCTGCAGGCCCCCCCCTGCTACCTGTTCAAAAGCCAGAAGACAAGAGAGCTTTCCCGGGCTCTGTTTGTTCTTAAATGTGGATCACAGAGGCGTGTCAAGCTCTTTAAGTGGCTTAAAAAGTTGCCAATATTCAAACTAGCCAGTTGATAGGTTCTGTCAGGTCATAGAGGAAGCTGTAAGCACCTCTTTGCAAGAGAATCACTTCCGTGGCTGATGCCCTCTACTAAAAACCCAAACTATACTAAACCATGACACTGATATAATAAGAACAAGTAATAATTTAAGTGGTAACATGTCACATAGCAGGGGTTTACTTGTTTTGTGTTTATTTGCTGTGAATTTATTCTATACAAATATCACAGAAACTCAGATTTCCAAAATAGCGTTGTCCTACTCGGTGCTATTTTCAACTAAACTTTCCACACCATAGGTTGCTTCCTCCCCACTTGTCAGAGTGTAAATATGATTATGTGCAATGTCAGCCCAAAGACAGTCAAGTTTAACATGTTATCACTCATGTTGAATTGGGTCATTTCAACAGAAGTGAAATAAGATTGTCTACACTTGAAGGCTGAGAGGAGGGAGAGCAACTTCTAGCCAGAAGGTTTCAAAGAGTAGCTTAGAAGAGCAATCTCTTCAACCGGCTCAGCTACACCTGGAGAAAACATGACTGCAGCTGTAATACAAGAGGAAATCTGATGAACTGAGATTTTTTACAAGTCCCAGACTATTTACAAAAAGGGCCAAACTACTTCATTTTGTACGCAATATTAAAACACGCTTTTTTATATATATACACACATATATGTTTTATTAACACTGAGATTTTTCTGAAAAAAGGAATAATTGTAAAGAAATTGGTTCCTCTGGAAATTTTTGCCCAGTTTATTGTTAATTAAACTAGATGCTATGGTCAAGGTTCATTTTTTCTGCTGCTTTTCATTTCTTTTGATAGTGCCTCTAGTTAAAAAACACTTTTGAAGTCACACTTTGTGGTGAGAAGCTGTTCTTCCTTATTAACATAGAAACATTTATTTTCAAATTTCTTTTCCGCCATCACAAGCTACTAAAGCCTCTACTGTATTTCATGCCAAAACAAAATAAAATTGCAGAGTCAGATATTAAAATTACGTTTTTGTGCAATTAGAAATGTGCTGAGCATTTCAAAACAAAACCAAATCAGAGCCATCTGTATCCTGTGCAAAGACATTCGAAAACAATCTGCTTTTATAAAAAACAGGTTGGAAAACACTATTTCCATGAAGAAAAAGCAATTACTTTCAAGAAGCCAGTGAGATTCAGATTTCAGTGTTTGCTGCTGAAATTTTTAGTAGTTAATGTGTTAAGTTGCTTGGCTTCAGTCACCTTGCCTCTACTGACACGACACAACACGACGCATACCACTGAAAAAAGTCGGCTGGAAAATCCAAACGTATTTTATGGAAAACTGAGGTTGAAGTGGAAAAGATTCTTTATCTATATGGAAAAACAAAGAAATTTGGTTCAGGAATTTGGCAGTGTAAATTGAAGAAGTGAATATTCTTCATCTTCGTATTGGATTATGGATTTGCTTAGTTGGGTTTTTTCCTAAAAATCCTGTAGATTTTATTCTACAGATCCAGATAAATGTACAGTCAATAAAAAACTTCTCTGCAGGCAGTAGAATTGTCACCTTTTAAACAGTATAGATGCATATTGCCAAAAGCTAGAAACGTCTTTAACTGCCTGTTCTTTCTCTTTTAATTTCACCCAACAGAAGGAAGATTAAAAAGATACAGACATTGGCAACAAGTAACATACTAACTCTATAGACTTAGATTTAAAGCATAACATAATCCCAGCCCATTACGGGTTCCTGCAACAGGAAGCCAGGACAAAATTGACCCCTAGGAGCCAAAGCTGTTTAGGAAACAGAGGATGTTTCAGGCTATGACCTCAGGACTGTGGTGAGAAACCATTTGTTTTCTTGGAAGGTAGTTCCTGTGTTAAATATGAGAACATTTCTTACATATAATTTTGATGAACTTGTTTAGAAAATGTGTGCTCCCAGATAGTTTGTAGACTGATGTGGCAAATAAGAATTTGAGTTTCACACACACACAAACTAGTTTGACTTGTATTTTCATTTTTGTCATTTGAAGTAGGCTATTCTTAAATTTCACTCTTAATTTTATACTGCTTTTGATTTTGTTGCTCTCACTAGTCAATCTTTTTGTTTGAGAGTCTGTTGTGTTACATGCAGCAGACACTTAAGCACATAATCACAAAATCACAGGATAGTCTGAGTTGGAAGGGACCCAGAAGGATCATCAAGTCCAAATCTTAAGTGAACAGCCCATACAGGGATCCAACCCATGATCTTGGTGTTATTAATGCTAACACTATTTTCTAACCAACATGCTCAGAATTTGGGTATGAAATAGATAGATCAGAATGCCAGTTGTGAGAACAAAGTCATGCTTTGTCACACACTTTTTGCCATAAACACATGTGGTTTACCTCCAGCTGGCAACTAAGCTCTGCACAGCCACTCGGGATGGGGAGAGGATTGAAAGAGTAAAAGTAAGAAAACCCATGTGTTGAGATAAAGACCTCTTAATAGGGAAAACAAAAGCTGCTCACACAAACAAAGTAAAACAAGGAATTAATTCACTGCCTCGCATGGGCAGGCAGGTGTTCAGTATCCCCAGGACAACAGGGCTCCATCACGTGTAGTGGTGACTTGGGAGGACAGATGTCATCACTCCAAATGTCCCCCCATTTCTTCACCCAGCTTTATCTATATGCTGAACCTGATACCATGTGTTATGGAGTAGCCCTTTGGCTGGTTGGGGTCAGCTCTCCCAGTTAACATCCCTTCCCAACTCCTTGTGCACCCCCAGTTTAATTGCTGGTGGGGTGGTGTGAGAGGCTGAAAAAGGCTTGGCTCTGTGCAAACACTGCTCAGTGACAAAAAAACCCCAACCCTGTGTTACCAACATTGCTTCTACCACAAATCCAAAACATAGCCCCATGACAACTACTATGAAGAAAATTAACTCTATCCCATGCAGAACCAGCACAATACTGAAAGTTTCACAAAGCTGCATGTGTTTTCCTGAGCCACAAGAAAATAAACAAAAGAACAACAAATGCTATCTCATTCCCAAAGAAATACTCTCTTACTTTAAGTTTTCTTAAGTTTTCTTATGGTTCTGTATCTAAAGAGTAAATCTCAGTATGACTTTATTCCACATTCTGCCCATCAACAAAATCTTTCTTTCTTTTACTTTGGTATGTCCTTAAGAGAAAATAGCACCATGAACTATCCGTAAGATACTTCTCTCCTTTCTTGGGAATCAAAAGAGAGAAACATGTTAACAATTACTTGCTATGTGCTTCAGCATAATTCTCTATAAAACAGTGCACTTATGTTAATTTGGTATTTAAAAGGTTCTATTGCTGCACCACAGTCCAAAGAAGCCTCAAGATGTTTTAATTAAGTAATTTTGTATAGAAATACAAAATTTGGAAGTAGAAAAAATATTCAGAGCAGGAAAGACTCAATTAGTGGTATTTCACATTAATTTAAGAGTTACTTATCATCGCATGAAAAGATCTGCTAGATAAATTCCTCCATATAAATATGACTAAGGAATGGAAAAAGAGTTTTCTTATTCATCCATCTTTTTCCAAATTTGTATCAGAATTTTCATGATTTGAGAGAAAACAACTTGTCCCAAAAAAAAAAAAAGTGAAAGAAGCAGTAAAGTACAATAATGTATTTCTCCTACAAAGCCTTATTTTTTTGTATAACATATTCAATATTTCTATAGTTTCTCTTTCAGACCAATACAGGGGAAGATACAGCCACATGTCCACATAATTATCAATAAGTTTTACATGTGAACATGTGTCTTATAATTCCAGGCTGCTCAAGAGCTTAGAAAACTTAAGGTGATCAGAGACTTTTAATTCAATTTCTATCACAAAACAGGAAATTGTTTCCTATGCTGAAATAATTCCATTACCAATAGTACTTGTGGGATATGGTATTAAGCAGTATCAGTATGTGAGTATAGCAAAATCCAATTTAAAAAAGGATTAAAGAAATAAAGAAATAGAAGTACATTGATTTTACAAAGTTTTATTTGATGCTGAACAGTATTGAATAATATTAAGCAACAGCTTGGGGCTACAATTGTTCCAAATTTTGCTTTGCAAAGAGATATAGAGGCATAAGAAAAAAGCACAGAGACCCTTAAAATCAAAAAGTCTTATTTACCACTCTGTTTCTACCTCACAGGGTTCTGTGAGTTTTTTGAAGTGCTAACTTCTATCAAATTTTGTCTATTATGAGAGTGCTGACTTAAGAAAATATCCATGAAATGAAGAGAAAACATAAAGGACATAGGGAACTTTTAATCACAGTTAAAGTGGAAGAATAAAAGTTGTAACTTATGAATGGTACAAAACTGCTTTTGTATAAACTTGAATATGAGCTTTGTTCCCTTGAATATTCACAAAATGGGCAAAAAAAGCAACAGAGACAGTGTTGTACTGCTGTTATCACCAGCTGCACAGCTTATTGTTTTTCATGGAAGTTAGGACTTCCACGGTGAAGTGACAATGATTGTATCTTGCTGTCTTGGAGTATCTAGGCTTTGTTTTATAGCAAGAGATCAGTCCTCAGCCCAATTTGTGTGAACATCAGGAGAATATAAATAACTTATCAAGAAGGAGCTCATCCTGAAATTGCAATCCAAAAGCTGACAGAGATTATCTTGAGTTCCTTCAAGCAGCTGAGATTCACAACTGTGTATCTATGTATATTCAGGTTTCCAACTTCCCCTAATACTCTCCTGTAGAGAATAGTTTACTGAACTTTATTCTAAAACTCTGCTACAGCCTCAGGGTCTACCTCACTCCTTAGGCTGCAGAAATCTTTGGCCTTTGGTATTTGAATAGAATGAAGCGAGGCTGCTATGGTGATTGTCTCTTACTAGTTTTGCTCGAGGTTAAAAACAATTTCATCTGCCTCTTTGACTCCTTGCTTGAATTTGAAATTGTTAGCAATTAATAAAATAGCTGAAACAACCCAAAACAGCATTGAATGTTTTGTAAGAAATACTTAAGTTTGTTTAACTCTTTGATAAATATTCCAATCCAATTAATTATATTTCAAAGACAACATTAAAATTTTTAAAAGTTATCAGGTATATCGCATTTTTATTGCTGACATTAGAATTTACCATGGATATGCAAATACTTTCAGGCTATTCCAAATTGCATTATTAAACAAATACATCATGAGTCCAAAAAGGCACAGTTTCATTCATGCTAGTGAGCATATGCTTGGAATTTTTGATCCTCCAAGTCTAGACACTTTGGAATCACAAAATCCAGAAAGATAATCTCCATACTAACTTTCAGGGAAAGACACATCTAACTCTTCAGACAGTAGCCTTGATTAAGGTGTGGTGCTTTGATTCTCCTGGCCTCTGCAATGCAGCATTTCCCTTTGTCTCAGACACCTGAAACCAAATATGCTGTGAAACTTGCCTGTTTATTAATATACTTAGTAAACTGTCGCCGTGGGGATTACTGCAACAAGTATATTTCAAACCAGGAGTCCCATGGAAAGCGAAGTATATATGGACAGATTCGTGGTAGATGTTTCAGAGATGTTTATTTCTCCAGCCGCATGGCCGGGGCTCAGCTCAGGAACTCCGCAGTCTCGGGACCCGAGGGTCCTTGGCCACCCCGGGGAACACAAACCAACCAATGGGGAACGAGGCTGACCAGGGGCAGGGAAACCCTGTGTCTCCCCCCCAGGGCCCATCTCCCAGGGCTCCATGGCAGGGGAGGGACCTCAACAGTAAACCTTTCTGTGTCTTTCAGTAACAAATGTTTTGTTATTATCCAGGTACTTTACAATGCCACGTAAGCTGGAGGAAAGAAATATGCAACTAAAAATAAAAGTATATCCAATGTCAATAATGAACATAATGACAGAGAATACAAGTGAAATGAAGCACATAGTCTATTTATACTAAGGTAAAATGGAACTTGTCTCTCCTTTTTGTCTGACTGAATTGCTGTCCACTTCATCCAAAAAGGTGAATTTTGGGCTTTCAGGTTTTGGTTTGTTCCTTGGACCTCCAGATACCCAGCAATGCAGATTTATTCAGATGCTTCTGTGAGAGGAAGCATCCTATACAAATTCTCCCAAGACTCCATTTGCAAACATACTTCAAAGGGAAGTTACACCTAATAAGCACAGTCTTCACAGTCATGCATATTCACTTCTCATTTCTTAGAGATTTTAAAACAATGATATAAGTAAAAATCAACTAGTCTATTTCAGAACAACTGCTGGTGTGAATCCTCTTTTCACCATTTTTTTTCTCATTTGCTTGTCCTCATTCTGAAGCCAAAGAACCTACTGGGTATGTGCAAATAAATTCCTGTTCTTGTTATCTTTTGTAAAAAGATCAGAAATCCATTGTGTTGGGGTTTGCAAAGTATCATGTTTCCAGAGAAATAATATTGTCTGTATATTATTCTTTGTGTAAAAACCATTATGGCTGATTCTGTTAAGACATGGTTTCAAAAAGACTGAAGGATTGTAGAACATGTAAGGAATTTCGTAATTACACTCAATTGGTAAATTAAAATATATTGAGATGTGTTAAGATGGTGATAGATGTCATCCTACATATTAAATTAATGTTATACTTAGTAGTATTTGTGAGGCAGTAGGAATCTATATGTGAGGGGAAAAAGAGACATAGGTAGATATTGTAGATGGAGATTCCCTTTCTAAAGGAGTTGCATGGAAAAGATGAGAGATGGTGGATAAAAGTTATTCCTGGGGAAAATATGATTGGACATGAGGAAAATTTGTAGTGAGAACAACCATTGGAATAATCTCCACTGGGAAGTTAGTGGAGGATTCTCCAACACCGGATACTTCTGGGATTCACTTGGACAGGGTGCTGGACCATCTTGTCTAGACCGTACTTCTTCCAAAAAAGGTAGAACCAGAATATATTTGGGGTTCCTCCCAACCCGGTATTCTATGATTTAAATCATTTACCCAAATCACTAACTTGAAAGAAATTTATTCTCTTAAGCCCAACAATTTTTATTTATTGTTTTTTACCTTTCTTATTTACTTGATGCTGCTTATTCTAGAGTTGTCCATAGGAAGGGGAAGAGTCAAATTCTGGAACTTTTGATATCAAGCTATTCTATTCCTGACACAGAGTTTTTTCTTTCTAAAAGAGTAGAAAGGCAGACAAAGTCTTTTTCTTTTAGCAATTACTGCTTTTGAGGCTATTACCTGCAAATCCAGAGAGACACTAGCCATAGCAAATTGCTCAGAAGGGAGAGCGGGGACAATTTCTACCATGAGAAATGGGACAACCACATTACTCAACCAACATTTTAGACATGAGAAAAAAAAAGAAATATCCCTAAGGAAAAAAATTGGCAACAACCTGAAGTAGCCTGCCAACTAACACCAAGTCAGATAAATTATTGCCCACTGCCAGAGCTTGACAATTGTGGTTCTGCTCAAACCACTAATAATGAAGGCAAGTCATAATGGAGAAGTGGCTTGAGTGAAATAGAAGGAAAATTTGTTTTGAAAAGAGCTCTTCAATGAATGCTATAGGGAGGGCTCTGGTTAGGGGTTATTTTTTTTGTAGTTGGAGTTTTTTGCTGTTGGGAGGTGTTTGGATTGTTTTTTTTGGCAGAGCACAGAGGGTTTTGGGGTTTTTTTGTTTGTTTGCTTGTTTCCCTATAAAATATCCTGAATGGCATATCCTGAAAGATTTTGAAGAGAAGGGAAGCTGAAGAGGGACTCTTCACCAGGAACTGTAGTCATAGGACAGGTAGCAATGGTTAAAAATTTAAGGAGGGGAAATTTAGGTTGGATATTAGAATGAAGAAAAACCTTTAAATGAAACAAGAAAACAACAACATTTTCAAGGAAAGAAATAAAGAGAGATTTAAAAGTGCTAGCAAGTTTTTAGATATATAACCACTGAAAAAACCCTTTATATACCCTTATAATGAAAAAAAGTTTGACTGAAAAAAAAAAGATATTCACATTTCATTAGTGTATTATATTCTTATTCATCTACAACTTTGACTTAAAGAAAAAAGGATTTATGGAAATAGTTTAATAAAATTTCATTATCCACTATCTAAACTCAACTCTCACTATAATCTGAGAGTCACAATTTGATTTTTTTTATTGATTTGATTTGAATTTCTATTAAGAAAATGCAAAGTATTCATGAATAGTTAAATCTGTAAAATCATTAAGAAACCTCTTAAAAATACTACTTTGCCAGACATTCTTTAGTCTGCAATCTGAGGAACAGGACTTTCTTAATAGCACTACAGTTTTAGTAAAGAGGAAGAATGGAAACACATTTAGCCACTGTTGTGAAAATCGCCGGTCACAGCTGAGAAATAGCCAAGGCACTATGCTGCTCTCTTGATATTTCAAAAGCTTGGGGTTTTTTTCATAAGTACCACTGAAAAACTTGTATTAAGAAAGGAAATATGACTTATGACTAATAATGAATAGATACATCAGAGATGCAGATTTAGGATAAAGTTATTTATTACAATTACAAAGATCATGACGTAAAGTTCAAATCCTTAATTCTGTATTCATTGGTGAATGGTTTATTTTACACAATTCAGTGATTCTGAAAGTATGGTTGAGTTATTTATTTATTCTGATTCTCAAATTGAGTTCACGTATAACAGTGTCTATATGCAAATCTATAATAGCATTTTTACCCTGAAAATTATTTGAAGGTAGTGATTCAACAGGACAAAAATGTTAATTATTTGGTCTTACTGTGTTCTTATGTTTTCTATATCCTCTGAAATGTACCATTGCATTACAATGTTATTTTGAAATGCACGAGTCTGCCCCTTGGTATCTGAGAAGATCAAAACAGTGAATGCATAACTGTAAAATAATCTGCTCTGATTATGACACCTTTTGATTAGATTCATGCTATTATTTGTGGCCTGGGAGCTTCATTCAGGCATTTAGAGTCACCTACTTAAAAGAGAGATCAGAGGTTATAAAGATATGGTATGTACAAAGCTGAGGGGAACATCTCTCTGAGCAACCTGGTCTAGTGAAAGGTGTCCCTGCCCAAGGCAGGGGGTTGGAAAAAGATTATATTTAAGGTCTCTTTCAACCCAAACCATTCAAAGATTCTATGATCTAATCCACTTAGACACACAGCTTTTAATTCTGGGAGAACAGGACTGGAACAATGCAGTTTCTCCAGATGAAGTAAATGATAGCTGAAGCTACATAACACTTAATTAAATATCCAACTCGATCCTTCCCCTGAAAGAGGGAGAATAATTCCCAGAAACTTTTAGTATGCTAGGGTGTCCTGGGTTGCAGTGTATTCTATTACCATCCCCATCAGCCGTTGAAATCAGGTGGGGCAGTGTTTCCTTGCCTCCTCCCCCCAGACTATCTTGCTGTTAGTTGCCCATCATTGTCCTGCCACCTGACTCAGAGACAACTCCCTCCGGACTATCTTCTGTTAATGAGCCTAATCAACACTTTGCCTCATGACTCATTACCCCATTGTGAGATGCTCCACCCAGAGGGAGGAACCAAGCATCCCATCGTGGATATAATCTGAGATTCTGAACACCAGAGACACTGGCTTCCCACTGGATTTCCAGAGGACAGGAGCTACACAGCCACCACTGGACTTCCTGAGGAAGAGCAGACTGTTTTACTACAGGATCACTGCTTCAGAGGACTGCAGCCACCATTCTACCAGACTGCTACCACCACCCTGCCTAACAGGGTGTCAGGTTGTATCTTGACTCTGTCAGTTTGACAGTGTTTTCTTTTACCTTTTTTTTTCCCCTTTTCTTTAATTTCCATTATATTGTTATTCTGACTTGGTGCCTCCCACTGGTTTGTTTTCAAACTAGCACATAGGGAAATGCAACTCTTTGCAAAATAATCAAAAGCATACTAACCTGACTCATTTCACTAAAATAACTTTTTTAATAACTAACAAGAATAAAGCATGGAACAGACCTGATCCAAAAGAAGGGTTCACTGAGATACCTCGCGCACTTTGCTAGATTATGCTTCAAACCTCACTTAGGAAGGATGATTTTTCACTGAATTTAAAATATTGAGATCATATTGACATAGCAAATAATATTCACAGAAGACCACATTATCCAGCTACTCTCAGAAGACCCAGTCATCCACTTTTACTAAGTTACTGCTATGGCACAGTGAAAAATCTCAGTTAGATTACAAAGAATAGATGCAACATAACATAATGATGGCATTCTTGGTCTTTATTTGCAAAGTGAGGCCATGCATAGTGTGACTATATATGACATATACTATTTGGCATTATGAATAGAAAATATGAGAATGAACGTGACAGGAGGAACTAAATGAAGAATCCACTAATCAGAGAAATGCAAAAAGAAAATGCAAAGCTCTATTCAGTCCACTTGAGAAGGTATATGAATATGTATATGTGTATATTTATACGCGAGCTGGTAAAAATTGTTGCATGACGTATGTTCCATGTATTTGGTGAAAACCAGACCTTTTAACAGCTTTTTCTTTATTGTCTAATCCCTCAGGATAGAGGGACCCGGCTTGAGGCTGTTGTGTAAACATCTAATCATAGTCAATATCTGGATCCTTTTTCTTTCTTGAGCTGATGGGAGATATTTTTATGCAATTTAACCTGCTTAAAGAGTATTGTGTTTGTCATGATTAAAAACTACCTTTTCAGCTGCACTGTACTTTCAATATTGTCAAATTGATAGCAGTGCAGTCAAAGGGACATCCATTCAGGAGTACTGGTGACTGCAGATAAGATATTATCTATTGCAGCCTACCCTGAAATGCCACGATAGTGCCATGGCTTTAGATAATATTCTAAATGAGTATTTCTTAGATGTCTAATAAATTAAGCAGGGGGATAAACAGAAAATGACATAAAATGGGATAAAACCATAAATCTTTGTTTTATAAACCAGTTAACTGGAAATCACATGTAGAGAACATTATTGATTTTATTGACAAGACAAAAAGAAGCAGCTTGTTAATGAAATCTGTTGAAGGCACAGTCAGGTGCATCAACACAAAAGATGATTAGAATGTCATGCTGTAAGAACCTGAAGATTTCAAGGAAGGGAACAAAATAGATAACATTTAGCAGTACAAAGTACCATATTACGCAGTTTAATAAGATTTCTGAATTCATGCTAAAAACCTCAACAGAAATTATGGGAAGAGGAGCAGGTCTTGCATACTGAACATGGTATGCTGCAATCTTGAACTACTTCTGAATGCAGCATTGACATTTTTTTTGTCTAGCAAGGCATTTCTCAGTAAGAGAGGAGTTTTCATAGCTAAACAAGACCTCTACAACATGACAGCATAAATGTATTACTGGTCATCCACACTCAGGACAAATTGCCCCAGACCTGAACTTTACCAACTAACTGCAAAATTTTATGATGAGAGGAAAGGGTGATCTACCTTCTTGGATAGGGAGCAGAAGAACTTAACTTCATAAACACTGTGATACAGTGCCAGAGAAGAAGTGCGAATACAATTGTGGAAGCAAGGAGGAGATCAACACTAGAAAAGGAAAAGCTTGTTAAACCAAAGAGCAAAAAAGAAAGGCTATAAACTGCCTTGAATTCATTCTAAATTAGAAAGAAGCTCCCAACTAACAAAATGAGAAGGCTCCAGTAGAAACTTCAAAAGTAGCAATGGGGCAAATATTTACAAAATTGTCCCCCTTAATTAAAGTTTGCGAAACATATGAAAAACATTCTCTGATTTTATTGATTTTCACAAAAAAGGGATAGGAAAAATAGTCTCAATCTTCCCCTCGACTACCAAAATACAGAACGTGCATTTTTATTCTCTCTACAAATTCATGTTTTTCTACTGTAACAGTGTTACGTCAATTGTCTATTTAAGGGGGGGAAAAAAAGACTAAAGTAAATGCTTAAAATTATGCAGCCTAAAATTATTTATAGAGCATATCTTTTTAATCAGCTGTCCATCAACTGAATATCTGCTTCAGAATAGCAACAGCACTAAAGACAGTTCTTGAAGATGCTGTTTCAAACTTTTGTATTTATGAGACTCCTTTTGCTGTATCAGTTGATACCAGCTGAAACTATTCTTTCAGCTCCAAGAATATTGTGATATTTCTCAGATCAGTTACCAAAAGAGACAAGTACATTAATTTTACAGATCTTATTTCTTTTTAGGAGCTTATTCTTAGCAATCTGAGTTTGCCATATAATGATGTAGCAGAGTTACAGTCTTTCTCATAAAGGTATTCATACCACCATTATTCCCCAACAAAACCCTGAAGAATTACATAGTAGATAAATAATTAAAGAATTTTCATGTTTGCCTAACCCATGTATTAAAAAAAAATATTTTATTTTTTTTTTTAAAGCAAAAAAGTGTTTTAAGGAGGGTAAGAAAACATCTTACAAAAACTATTATGACTTGGCAGATTTACTTACGTCAGGTAGTTAACTGGTCTCGAATGACCACAGACTTATCCTATCTATACAAAAAGGATTTCAGTATGTATATTTCAGCCAACTTTTGCAAAAGCAAACAAAATTTATGGCTATGAAGCTTCCCTTGAATGTTTATTATTATATTACAAGTTCTTCCAGACATTATTTTCTGACATATCTGCAAATATAAAAGGATTTCGGTGTTTTCTTTTCTGAGCTTTCAAACTGCTATTTCCCAGGAGTTTAGTGATAATTTATAAATGACAACATCGTAAACATAGAAGGTAATTTCCCCTAAGAACCAGCTAATTTATACCTTTCTACACACGAATGACCTGTGCAACTTGGCTGTTGCTTCATTAAATCTTTTACACCTGCTCCTTCCATCTCGTGAGAAAAAATAAATAGGAGGTGCAATTCACTCACACTACATTCACTCCTGAAGGTATTGGTGAAAAAAAGGGCTATCTTAGTACTTTCTGCCATAAAGTGCAACTAATTCTGTAAATGTGAGTGAAACACAATTGAAAGTAGCATGGCAGATAGATTGATATTACCAGTGGGTCACTGACATGGAGAGGAAAATCTGAATTGTTCCCTGGCGTAATGCTACTGGAATTGATTTACACCAGGGATGCATTTGGCATGAAGACTTTGAAAGCACATTTTTGAAAAGGAAGTTCTATTTGCACTGTGGGGTTTCCATTCTCATTTTATACATTCCTATAAGTCACTTCAAGTAGCACAGAGAATCCATTTCAAAAAATAAAGATGTACAAATGTATTTTCAGTTTCTTCCTCACCAAGCCAAAGAAAAAGCTACATTTCATGTAAAACAATAGAGTGACAAGAAGGAAGTTTGGTGTTAGAGAAATGGACACCTTCTAACCAATTTCCCTGATAAAACAGGGTGAACCAGAGAGTAACAATTATTTGAAATAACAATAGGCTTGCTTTTTTAAATTATTCATAATAAAAGTGTGAAATTTGTTATGTAAGATGTTGAGTCTTTGTTAGATTCAAAATGTAAAACCATACATAGATCATTAAAAGCCCATTAAATGCATTTTCTTTAAAGCAAGAACATACATCCTGTATTTTTTGGAAATAAAAATACCAATAGGCTTTTAGAAGAAATTGACTTTAAGCACTTCATTAATTTCTGCTCTTCATCTGATGGATTTCTAAAATCACATTTGTCAATATCCTCTATCAACTTCATATTTTTACTGTGTTTTTTACCACATTACCTTTTTTCTATAAGTCACACTGCTCTTTTTACAGAAGAGCACTATAGTATGTCAATTTAGCACTGATTTGTTTTAAGAGACTTGTGTATTTTTCCTAAACAGAATCCTGTTTCTGTTTAGCTGGCTGGATGCATTTTTTTTTTTTTTTCAAATTTTTACAGGTCAGCCGGTCTCAGTAGGATATTAGGAGAAAAAAAAATCACTTTTTTTTCCCCAATTAAAAAAAAAAAGACCATTTTTGCAGTTGTATAAATCTGAAAAAAACTTTTTAAAAAGTTGTTTAGCTGTCTGATCATTTTTGCATGGTTTTTTGTATATTCTTTATCAAAACATTCAATAATTACAATTCAGAATTAGGAGAGCCATGATCCCTGGTAGAAAAGTCATGGAAGCTTAGTAGGAACTTTAAGTTAGAAGCAGGAGAGAAAAAAAATCTAATTTTTTGTATTCAAAGGGTTAGAATCCTCAGGATATACATGAGTCAAATACGTTTCACAGTATTTGAAAACATTACTGAATCTATCTCAACAAGGTACAACTTATACTTCGGCTGCACATCTGTGTTGCAGATCAAGTATCAGATAAATGGTGAGTCGAAAGCAACAGTTTGGAGAGGATTTATTATTCTACTAGCTTTACTTCATGGCAGAGCACATGGCAAAAAATCTCTCAAAAAGTAACCAAAGTTGTTTCTTCAGTCACAGTAGAATTTTACATTCATTGACTATTCTCTGTTAATAATAATAAACTGATTCAAAAGAGTAGGGAAAAGTAGGGAAATCTTATTAGTTTGATGCTGACACTTTCATAAAACATTGTCAAATATATTTTCCTGTCTCTGTCAGAGCAAAGTCCCTTTCCAAAGTTCTTGTCAGACTCTTGCAGGTTTTATTCAGAGCCCAACCATAACGATATTGGAGCAGCACAGTTAAGGCTGCCTGCTTATCTACATAACAGCTCCTCTGCTGGCAGCTCCTTCTCTGATCGCAGAACTACCTCCCACACCAAAAAATATTCAGCCTTGGAGGCGGGCAGACGTTGTTTGCAGAGCTCCTTAATAATGATAAAATATTGATAATATCTGCTCTAGTCAAATCTGCCTGCAAGAAATATTTCTCTCTCCTGTGGAATGTCTCAGCTCCTGCCCCTTCCTCTGCAGCAGCCACGGCTGGCGTCTGGCATGATAAGAAGCACAAGCTCACTGACCATACGAACTCCCTCTGCCAGTAGGCCTCTGATAAGAGAATTTGGCACAAACCCTGGTCTAAATCAACCCATTATTTTGAAATACTGCTGCATAGCTCCAATGGTCTTTATTGAAATATAGTAAAATGAAGCCTTTATGTTCTCCCCCAGATTGTGTGTTCGCAAATTATCCCAAGTCCAACTTCGTTTAGGTTTCTGTTTTCCCAGCAGAAATAAGCATTTTTCAATAAAATTTCCAACAACAGTGCTTCCTAAGCCTGATCATATTTTTCCCTAAATAAAGAAAAAACTAATTAATCATAGCAAGCCACATTTCTAGGTTTCTCAGTAATATCAAAAGAAAATTGTGTGATATGCTCTTTCTCAGTCTCAAAGGTTGACTAAATGCTTAACTTTGGATAGCATGTTTTTTATCTAAGCTAACCACAAAGCAGATAAATTCCTTTCTTTAAAAAATTCTGCTGGCTTAAAAAGAAAACAGAAACATTGTTGCCGGAAAGGGATTTTATTCTCTTTGACTTCTAAAAAATTTCCCTGAAAGGGTTTTCAGATAATGTTACTCTCTTTAAAACAATAAATTACTGTTTAATTGAGGAGGGACATCACTGATAGGAAAGAGAGGACCTAGTTCACACTTTAAAGGGTTTACATTGTTTGTTCCAGCTTCAGGGGCCAAAAGGCATTGACAATGCTTTATTTTGTTTTCTATCACCCAGCAGACCTCCTCTAGAGGGAGAGTTTATATCTGCAATGATCAGTAAGAGAAAGGAGCTTTACTTACCTGCCAGTGACATTTATTTTCCCAGCTGGCTGGAGACTGCAGAGTTTAGTTACTGAGGTCTAAACTGGTGCCTAAACTGAGTGCCTAAACTGGTCAGAAAAGAGAGAAAATACTGTTAGTTGTGATAGTCTTAGGCTGGAACTGACTCTCTGTTGAAGCCTGAATTTTAAGAGAAATGGTGGGAATGATGAGAGAGCCACTTTTTAAAAGGTAACATTTCAACTACAGAACAGAGGTATAGCAGTTGAGGGAATGTACTGCCAAGAACCTGCATTTTTACAGAATTATAATTTAAAGAAAAAGATTTCAAACAACTAGGTGGATTATGATGAAGTACCTGATAATTAATTGATGAGATCATAGATAAAAAATATCAATAGAATAACCTCAGCCAGAACATGAAAGGCATCAAAATGTGTGATCATCTTGTCAGAAAAATATCTTGATGGAGTTTTGCAGAAACCCCTAATACTCTTAACTTTATAGACATCTATCACCATTCAGAAAGGCTGTAAGATGTGCCCATTGCAATTTTCATTAAAGTCTCTTTTTGTGTCCATTAAGCCCCTGAAATCTGATACCAAAGGCCTGTAACAAAAGCAATAGGGCCTGTCACAGTCAAGGTTAACTTCAGAAAAATAACCTGTTTCAGAAAGAATGTGAGAGGAGAACAAATACCCAAATAAATACTGTTCAAAGGATACTTCACAGATTAAGAGAAACTTGAAAAAACCCTATAAGGTCAGTAAAGACAGAGACATCAGGTAAGCCTTTGCAGATATAAGCTTATTGCCATTCTAACCACCATGCAGATTAGACATTACAATTTTATAAATTGCAAAATATATTAGTCCTACCATAAAAAAAATATTGTAATGCTGAGGAGACTGAATTTTCTGAATTAAAATATATTTGCCAGGTTACTGGTTTCAAAGCCCGTAGTTCATTGATTGGGTATTTCTTTCAGCTCAATCAATATAGAGGCCACTCCAGAGTCACTAGAGGAAAGAGTCTGCTCTCAGTTGTCCTATTTCTAAATAGACCCTGAGCCAAAGTCCCAAACAAAGACTCCACAGGAGGTCCTTAAACAAGACGAGAATCTTATTTTATGTAAAACATAGACGTGAGAACACTACTGCCAGACTTTTTCATGGATTGCCTGTGACTATGGAAGTTGCTTCTGAAATATCTGTGAGTGTTCTTTAAAAGGTCTTTGCTGACTAATTATCTAATTACTCTTCCATAGAGTTACTGTCATGGAGCAGATCCCCACAGGACAGGAGCTGAGCAGTCAGAAGGGGAGGGGCCAGGCCGTGTTCTGCAGCAGCGGAGAACAGGACATACCCACAGATGAGAGCCAGGGACAACCAAGAATCCAGATGAAAAGGGAACATAATGCTAATGAGTGACCTGGTGATCTCTGGGGGTGCCCATGGTCATGAAGAAGGGCTGAGGGAAAGCCAAGCTGCAGATCCAAGGGCTCCATGGCTGGGCATAATCATGTCTATAACTGGGATGAACATCAGCTGACCTCCCACACAGCTCAGACAAGAACCAAATACCCCTGAACTGAGCCTAAATAGTCCTCCTTGTCCATGGATGAATGTGGAGGCCCCAGGTGAAGCTGGTTAGGCTCTTTAAGGCTTACTAGTGCACTTAAGAACCCAAAAATTATTTTCTTTCCATACCACTTCTTTTCAATCCTTAACACATTATTTGAATATTCTTGGATATAACTTTGTGTTATCTATAGATAACTTGTATAGATCCAACATATGACTTGATTTCATTTCAGTGAGAACTCTCTGAAGAAACAACATGTTTCAGCTTATGAGGTCTTAAAAAAAGTGGTTCACAGTAGGAGATCCATGTAGCAGATGGCTTTCTAAAGGGTGAGATAAATCCAAATAACTTTTATATCACTCGGTATTTTAACCAATGAGACCATAAAATGGAAATTGAAATCAACTTTTATGTTATTGGTTAATTTTCTACTGATACCATGCTCTTCTGCGAATTTCACCCATCATTCAAAATGACTGTTTGTAAGTGTCTTAACTGCATAGGTTTTAACAGAGATTTTTAAGCCTTAATTTTTAATGCATGTTTTCTCTTAATGCAATTCAAAATTATATAAAACCAATCAGTGCCTTTTAGTATTATCAGGTTTAATTTCCTTTAATTACACTTGTGCAATCATTGCTAAATTTAGGCCATGAATGTAAGTAAAAATGAACTGCAATATCTTGTCAATCTTACATTATCAGCTGTAACATAGATATGTGTGTAGCCACCAGAACTGGTTAAAAATGTGCTCAGGGTAGAAGGACTTTATTTCAATTCCGTTTGAACTTCATTGCAACAAAACAAACAGAATGTCTTTAGAATATAACTCTGTTATCTTAACCTAAATTTTAATCTATTTCTAGATGCAATAACTCTAACAGATCTTTGTTGCATTTTGTTTATGAATGTAAAACTGTATACACTTATGCAGTCTCACAAATATACACACACATGTATGCTCTGGCTCAGGTTTAAAACCAAATTACTCTTTACAAAGCCTATTCTCTTTGCCTTCTTAACTGTCCACTACCAAAGTTCTGCACTATAACAAAAATCCTTTGTGCTTGCTTTATTCATGTGGATATTTTTATGCAGTTCATACTTTTATGAGTATGTTATGCCTTTGTGTTTCTGTAAAGCTTTGATATGCAAAGAATAAGCTGCATGATATTTCTGATGTCCAGCCATAAATCCCCATAGGTTTTCTTAAGAAATTCTGTCTAAAGGAATGATATGATGGATGGAATTCATAGTAAAGTGCGGTGCTCCATCTTTTTTATTTTAAGTAAAGAATTGAATATTTTTTTCATGCTTAAATGCCTTTATTAGTATGTTTGTTTCCACATGGTGTCTGGGATTTATATATTTTCCCTCAGTGCCTTATATTATTCAAATACTTGGGTATATAGTGCTTTAATATATAAAACTTAATAGAAATGTTATCCAATGCAAAACACATGAAATAAGTCACAATTCATTTATTCATAAATACAAATCTGTTGACTTTGTTAGCTAAATTACACAGAAAATCATTTCTGCAGCATGTGATGCCTTAATTAGATTCAACAATTGTCAGGGTAGGTATTTCTTACCTCTAAGAGGGCTAAAATGGCTCTAAGATTGTGGGATTGTATTTTGCTGTACACAGCAGGACTGAGATGGAGAACTAAAATTCCCATAACTTTCCAGAGCAAGCAATACTTAAGAAGTTTTTAGTTCCTAGTGTCTTTTATATTTTAAAGACCAATGCAATTATGTACATTTTTGCTTTGATATTTGGGTACTCCAGAACAGAAACACCTATGAATACTCATGACTTGCTAATGTCAATTACCAGCTGGAAAACATGAGAAGTTATTGCAGGGCTTTACTGCAGTTTTGAACTTTTTAAACAAAAGTTAAATAGGGAGAATAACAGAAATTTGTCTAGATCCTATTTCTTTCATTTTTAATATGAGAAACCAACGCACTGATATTCAGAGTTCCTGAACACGTAATTCTTATCAGGCTTGTTCGGGCTCATTGCCTTTGAGGACCAGACATTATCTGTAGAACACAAAGAGACAGAATTACTGGAAGCTTGGAAGGCCTACATGAACTTAGTGTCATGTAAACAAAAAACATTGCAGTGTCACAGCAACAGTTATCTGTGGGATTCCTGAAAGATATGAAGATCTAAAAAACATGTGGATTAATAAATTAGTTAAAGTTTAATTACTGTATAATAAAAAGATTTTTATGGATTTGATTATATAATCACTTCAGTCTTGATTAGATTTTTGTATAGATTGTACTACATTAATCAGAATGACTGTTTAGAAAAGAATTAGAGTTTGTTAATTTTACAAATTAGATATACTTCATAATTTAATATGCATAAGGATCATCACTGTATACTGAGACTCTTGAAAGCAGAGGATTACAAGATTAATCATTTTGAGAGTTTATAGAAGATATTTGAGAGAGCTAATATAAAGGGAATGCTTCATTTAAGTGGAGAAGAGAAGGGAGTTTTAGTGCATATGTGACTTCATACAAGTCTATCCCAGTAGGACAGTGATAACCTTAAGAATTTCAGTTTTATATCCGTCTTACTGGCATAATTGATTATTACAGAAATAAAACATATATAAATTATAGATCATAATACCACAAAATGAAGAAAAATATTTTGTATACAAATGTCCACTGTCCAGACATAACATGCAATTTTTCTGCCGCTGTTTCAAAGCTATTCTCTTATTACAGGAAGAGCTCTCTTTGCAGCATTCATAATACTAACCATATTTGAATATTGGTATTTTCTGTCTAGCAAAAAAAACCCAAACGTGGGTACAGTGAGTGAGAGCTTCTTGTAGGAATTTACTCAGGCTTTTACTCTTGCCCATAAACCCCTGAGAAAGGGGATACTTCCTTTGACAGTTTAATTTAAGCTTTTGCATAACCTCTAAAATAATCAGTCAAAGATGCCTTTTGTTGTCCTTTGAAATGGAAAATTGGATTTATAACCACCTATTAACCTTTACAAACTGAAGAAAGGTTGTGGTTATTGCTGCTTATTTTCCTGTTCTTTCACAAAAGTACTGAAAAGTGGTCTTAGAGTAATCATTCTCAGAGGAGCAGATTCTGAATTTATTGTCCTTCCGTTGAAAACAAAAGGTTTGTCGACTTACTGGAAAAAACAGTCATAATGTTTCTTAAGAGATGAGCCTGCTGCCAGTTTTATGTAAAACCAAACCACTGACATTAAAATGCATGTTGAGAAATTGATTGGAAGTAACCAGGTTTTAGGCAAACATAGATTCAGAAAAATTACTGCATTGATTAGTGATAACAGAACTATTGGTAAAAGGACAATTATTAAAAGTTCTAACACCAGTCTATGTTCATTTGCCCCTGGTGGAGCATTCACTTGTGGCTGACCAAGTTCACAGATGAAACTCAAGTCATCTTCAAGACTGCACTGTCTTTGTGGATCTTTGAACACGAAGTTTGGTACCATGAATGTTATTACCGGAGGGGCATAGGGCTGTTGGAGCAAGTCCAGAGGAGGACAGCAAGATGATCAGAGTGATGGAGCACCTCTCCTATGAGGAAAGGCTGAGAGAATTGGGATTGTTCAGTCTGAAATAGAGAAGGTGTTGGGGGGACCTCATTGCAGCCTTTCAGTACCTGAAGGGAGCCAACAAAAAAGGGCCTGGAGTGACAGGACAAGGGTGAATGGCTTCAAACTGAAAGAGAGAAGGGTTAGATTAGGAAAAAATTCCTCGCTGTGAGGGTGGTGAGGCCCTGGCACAGGTTGCCCAGGGAACCTGTGGCTGCCCCTGGATCCCTGCAAGAGTTCAAGGCCAGGTTGGATGCAGCTCTGAGCAACCTGGAATGGTGGAAAGTGTCCCTGCCCATGGCACGGGGATGGAACTGGGTGATCTTTAAGGTCCCTCCCAACCTAGGCCATTCTATGATTCTATGATATACCGAAAGAGCAATGTAGAAACTCAGAGTCATAAAATAGAAGAGAGACTTCCATGTAAAATTTTTTGATGAAAAAAAACCTAAAAATGGATCTAGAAGATAGAAAAGAAGCCAAAGCAAAGATAAATACAAACTTTACTTTAATGAAAATTCAAGAGCTTCAGTTTTGATGAGGAAAATGCACAGTGTCATGAAAAGTGACAGCAAATCAAGTGATATTAGGATATGAATAGATAATATTTCTTTTTTCTTGTATGCATGTACAAAAGGGGAAAACAAATAAAAGTCTTATAAGATACAAATTGTTATCAGCAAATCATATAGTACGATAAAACTTTAAAATAGATTCCATAAGAAGAAAATGAACACTGTTCAACACATTTACAGTGGAACACACAACAGAAGTGGGTCTAAGGCCAGTTAGCATAGCTGACTCATTAGAATAAGCAGAGAAAGATAACTTCACTGTAACTCTCCACTGAATGACTGAGGTCCACTTACAGGATTACTTAGCTGGAAAAAACTACCACTATTTTCTGTAGATATTTTATAAAAGTATTAAAAATACTTAAAATATTGAGCCAGGCAGAGCTAAAGGAAAAATAGAAACCTGTAGGGCTGGTTTCCCAGCTACAGAAGCTGAGAAGCTACAGAAGTTTGTACTTAGAGTATGCAAGACAATAAGGGTATCTTCCCTATTCAAGTAGGAATAAACTCACATAATTTTATGAATATTTATTCCATCCACAGTATTACTTGTCTCGACCAAATAAGCAAAGTGGAATGTGCTGCTGATTTGTGAGAGAACCTCCCAGCAGACTGCCCTAAGTTTCTGTAAAGCTTCATATCTTGGGTAGCAAAATTACTTCAAATTTCTGGTTGCTAATTTGCACCTCATGACATTTTGTTATTAGTTTGATGTATCAGAGAATTTTACAGAAACTTTCCTGCTTTCCATTATGACTTTCTTGTCAAGCCTATGTTTTAGTATCACCACCCTGTCAGTTCTGTCTCTTTCTTTTTCTAAATACTTTTAGAGCATTACATGGAAAACTCTTTACAGCTGGAATAGGTTAATTAATATGAACTACATCTACTGACTTTATTCATACTCACTATGACCTATTTTTTTAATGAAATGCTGTTTAGTGCAGGTGTCAGTATGTCACCTACATATGTTTTGAGGACAGATTTTTTAACTTATGTCAAATACTTTCTGTGATGTGCAGCTTTGCAAGAGCAAAGGGTATACAGTGTCTCCTAGAAGTTAGTCCCTAATAATGTAAATGTGTGGCTGTGTTTTGTAAAACTATGTGTATGTCTGTGTGTACGTAGTCTGTACAAAACTAACATTAAAAAATGAACTGTTCATACTGTCCCTCAAATCTGTCATTTAGAAGTTATTCATCATCAAACAGATTTTTTCCTCTTGAACTCAGAAAAAAGAGATGATTCCAAACACTTTTGAAAAGTCTCATAATTATTTTCATGTTATTTCTATATTATAACCATCATAACCCTCTCAAACTGATCTGCTGCCAGTTTACTTTCATCCTTGATTTTTTAGATTACTAACAGTTATGTTATTCTGAGGAATTTTTTTTTGTTGTTGTTCTGGATTATAACAAGAAACATTCTTTGCCTGGACAGCATTAAAATTACTTTGTGTGTTGTGCACCACATTTGTAAAAGGAATGGAAATCACATATGATGATTCTTACTAAGAGCGACATAAGAGTTGTTTTATTAATGACTGCAATTTTTATTAACAAGCAACAATAAAAAATTAATTCTAATTAAAATCTTCTTTGCCCCCTAGGAAAATTAAAGGCATTATCCAGTATGAGAGGGATTCAGAACCTTTGGTCATATACAGAAGACATGACACAGAACAACAGCATGGAGCCTTGCATGCAGACATATGAAACCAGGAAATACTAAAGTTAGAAACAAATTATTTTCTGTAAAATTTCTTTCTATATTGAATTCTTGTATAACACCAGAAAATTAATCTGTTATGTTTAGCTGAATGTATCTGACATGGTTGTTATTCTTACAGAGGTAAATTGGGAATTAATGAATTCAGTTCTTTTACTCCCTGTCATGAAAGGAGCAGTGCAGAAGGTGTCTATTTCCGCAGAGGGTACTTAAAATTGCTGTGGAAATTTTGTTGAGCTGCTTTTGATGTTTGACTGTGGAAGATGAGAAGTACACCACAGGTGAACTGACTGCTCCTGTCAGGAACACTTCCATGTTTACCTTCTCTTTGTCTTTAGTTTCTTTTAAGCATCTTATAAAGTGCCTGCAATGAAGAACAGATAATCTTAGAAAAAGTGACTCTGTTCCTACTAACAAAAACTGAAAAAAAGACCCAAACCTTCCCCAAGCTTTCTAGAACTTTTTGCATTGGTATTGCTTGCCAATATAAAGTCAATTGAAACAAATGGAATTACTTGTGGACTTTTGGACAGACATTTTAAATAATACCTAGAAAAATAAAGATGGGACTCCCTTGAATTAGAATAGCACACTATAAGAAAAAAAAAAAACAAAACAGAAAAAGAAAGGTCTTAAAAATAAACATCCATCAAAAAGCTGAGCTATTATATGAAAACTGATAAAAGATGCAGGTGTTATTTTATTAAGCATAGACAACAAAAAATAGTAAATCATAAAACTAACACCATAAAATTTATTCAAATGTAGTTAAACTGAATTATTCTCTATTACTTTCTTCAAATATTCTTATTTTTCAAATGCTTACTGAAATTCTCCATTAAATTCACAACTAAATGACTAGTTGACAGAATTTAACTCTTTTCTTACCACCTTGTTCCAAGTTAAAGTCAAATTTTATTTTTTGTTTTTCCTCATAAACTCTACCTCCCCAGTCTTCTCTTGCTGCTCTCAGAACTTCATTTAGTATGTTTGTTTTTTGCTTTATAACAATGATCACACGTGGGTGCTGAGTTTTATCATGACCACTGTGTCATTTCATTGTGCAGTTTACCTAAAAAGCAAATCACAGAAAAGCTGATCTTATTTCCAGCCTCTCTCTTTTACCTCTACTTGCTATATTTCTTTGCAAATGTTACATGTTGCTAACTACAAGTCATTTTTGCTCCTTTAAGGGTTGTGTTTTCATTGAATGCTGGCAAGACAACTCAAAAAATAAGCAAATTAAAGTAATAATACTGCTGTTTAATTACATATCTAATTAAAATAGAAATTAATTTGCACTTTTGAAATTGACTTTGCAAGCCTTAAAAAAAACAATCAACCCAAAACCAACAGAACAAAACAACCCTCCTGCCAAAACCTTTAATTAAAAAAAGCAGCAAAATAATAAACCTCTCCATGACTGAAAAATTCTTTTGTTGTTTCCTGCTTTACACAAAGTATAAGTAGTACTTTATACTTGCAAACACAAGTCCATACTGGGAGACAGAAATCCACGTAACCACAACAGCCTCATAAATGCTTCTTTGGTAGGTTCTTTGCTTCCTTTTCTCCTTTTTCTTGTGAGTATCCTAGGGAATCACCCTTACTTTACTTACATTGCAGGACACAATGCCATTCTGAACTAGATTGGATAACAATGGTCACTTAGAAAAAGACTCCTTGTTTCAGTTGTGCTGGAAAAAAAACCACAACAGGGTGGTTGGAATAGATGATTTTAAAGGTCAGTTCCAAGCCAAACCACTCTATGATTTTGTGTTTAGTGGAGAAGCCAAAGGCAGGGAAATGGAAGTTTTTTGTAATTCTGGCTGAATGGAGATAATTTTCCCTATAGTAGCCCTCACAGTGCTGGGCTTTGTATCTGCGGGTAGAATGGTGTTGAGAACACACAATTATTTTGGCTGCTACTGGGCAGTGCTCCCATCAAGGCCAGCATTCCCCCTCACACGCACGAGTAGGCTGGGTCTGGGCAAGATCTTGGGAGGCAACCTAGCAAGGACAACCGGCCAAAACTGGCCAAAGGGATATTCCATACCACAGGATGCCTGTTTGGTAATAAAAGCAAACAGAAAGGAGGAGGGAAGAGGGGGGCATTCATTATTTACAATGTTTGCCTTCCGAAACCACTTCGTGTGATGAAGCCCTGCATCCTGGGAAGTGTCTGGACATTGCCTGCAAAAGGAAGGAGAGAATAAAATCTTTTGTCTCCTTTTTCTTCCATGTGTGCATCCTTTCTTTTTGCTTTATTAAATTTATTCCTCTTGACCAACGAAGTCTTTTCCATCCTATTGTTTCCCCCCACCCTGTCCTGCCGAAGAGGGCAGTGATAGAGTAGCTCAGTGGGCATGGGCTGTCCAGGCAAGCTCAATCGCCTACAAGGAGGGATCAAGATAGCTCTTGGAGGATAAATCATGGGAAAATAGATGGATTAGGTGATCGAGGAACTTGCTGTGAGTAAGTGGATATTGGTTAATTCCCTTTTGTGGCTGTGCCCTGTGCCTGATCAGTGCAGTCTGTGCTATTCTGTCTTTAAATTTCATTTCTAAGGATTTCCCTGAATGAGAGGCTTTCTATTCTGTGTGTACTGTATGGCAGTGTGGGTGCCACTAACTGGAGCTGAGCTGCGGGTCACAGTGTCCCAGATGCATGTGATGCTGGCAGCTGGAATGACCAGAGCTGTGTTTGTGTGTTTACCAATCAGTACACAGCCAGGTTAGCTGGGGCAAAAGGCAAGTGGCTTAGAAGCCAGCTGTGTGTGTCCCTGGGAAAGAGATGAAGCCTGAAGGAATGAGCTACTAAATGGACAAAGTGTTTCAGGCTGTCTCCAAAGAAGTTGTGGAGTGTGGGGATTGATGGAAACCTCTAGGTGTGCCTCTCTGCAGGAAGTAACCAGAGACAAGAGGATTCAGGGCCAGTCACTGGGTGCACTGAGTGTCTAAGCTGAGTTATGGGAGGAATCAACACTGTGTCTGTGTCTGTGTCTATTTGCAAACAGTGTCTGCACCAGCAGCCAGCTGGGCTGCAGGACTCTGGGGGCTTATTTGTTCTGCTGACACCTGTTAGAGGGACTAAGGATGCTGTATGGACCACATGTGTTAGGCCAGCTTCAGGAGGAAACCCTGTCGTACTTGTGAATATATTTCCCACTAAATGAACTTCCTTCTGTTCAGACAAAGAAAGACACAGGATGAGGCCATTGGTGCAGTTTGTGCTTGTGCCAAGTGCTGTGTTTTCTCTCTTTGGTCATCTGTGTGACCAGCCATGTGTACATGTGTGTTTTATGTGTGTGCCAGGGAGAGACCCTCTATCTGGACTTGAAATGCTCTCTGAAATTGCCTCCTTCCAAGCAACCCATATTCAAATCTAACCAGTGAGGATACATTGCTCAGCAGTCTAGAAGTCTAAGAAGGAATCTCTCTCCAGCTCCCTTCTGTTGCAGATATGCCACCATAAGCAAAATTAATTTTGAAAGTCATCACAAATACACAATATGGATACACAGATACGTAGCCTGCTTGTTAAACACTCATGTGAGACACCTGCATTTTGACAATGTTGTGTTCTGCAGGATCTGGTCATTCAATAGTGCCTGTACACTTTTGCTGATATGATAACTGAAAAAAAAATCCTTGGGAAAAAAATCCTTGAGACTTTTTGGTGCCACTTTTACAGACTTGTTTAGAATATAACCGTATGGGCAAGTAAGTTTTTCAGTTTGGCTTGTGAAAATATGGAAAAATCTTGAAACTTCACCAGGGAGGTACCATAGTCTTAGGGGAAGGGTTCCAAATCAAACCTTTCTAGCACTGTCGTAGAGGCAAAATCAATGACATTTGCAGTGAATTTCTAATTTGGTTCAGCTTATTATACCAAACTTCTGTTACAATCAATAGGTAACAGACCATGGGTGTAGAATCAAGTAACACAACTGATGTGTTACTACTTCCATAATGAGAAGTATCAGAATACAGAAAAGCCTAAGTAATAATACAGCTTAAATGTTATACTAAAAAACAGCCCTCAACCGACAATCTACCCCTCATGTTGGGGTTACTCCTTCAGTGTCCCTTTGGATTTCACAGTCAACATTGAAATCCTCCTCAAGAACGTGGGCCAGGACAGGGTGGAGACAAGTCCTGAAGTCTTCACTAGAAGGAGCTGATGCTGCTGGTGGGCTGACTTTCTTCTCAGTCCTGGGGTTGCCTTGGATTTCTTTTTATACATTTTTCCATTCTCACCTGCTTCCTTCCCCCTGCTACCAGGGAGGAGAAGAAAGCTGCCATAGAGATCCCCCCAGATCTCTGGGGGTTGCTTGTCCAGCTAGGACTGCCTAGGGCTGCCAGTCCCTTCCCCACTGGGGCTCACCACAGCCTGAAGCTGCCCCTGGCAGTGGCAAAACCATATTTACAGGTCTATGAACTGCTCTGGGTTCAGGTTGTAAGTTGATTTGAGGCATAAATTGGTTTGTATACCAGCTTTCAACTAACATATATTGTGGTGATGTGAGGTTTTTACTGTATTTTCATATGTTTTTTGTACCCCAGTGGTTCATCCCTATCTTCCCCACTCTTACTCCCAGTTGGTTTGCCCCAGACCCAAGCCGCTCCCCTGGTGCTCCCTATATGGTTGTTCTCCTCCCCTTGTTCTGGCTCTTTCCCTATCAATCACCCAAACCCCTCCTGTTGTTCCCGAAGGTTCGGTGTCCACCGCCTGAGCCCTCCCTAATTACCCTTATATGGCCCCCGTCAGTCCCCCGAGATCCTGCCCCCTCGGATACCTCCCCTCTTGGACATTCCCTAAACCTCGACGCCCCATTGGGACATGTGACCCCTCTCCCTCCACCCACCAAGACCATTGGACCAGATGTGAGTCCATCCCTTCAGCATCCCTCCCTCCTAATCCGCTTCTTGGTCCCTAGTTGGTTTACTCCCCTTGTTCACCCCCCCTTTGTAAGGCATGGGCATGTTGCAGGCGGGGCTTGTCCTCTGTGGATACTCTTCAATAAAGTTGGATTAGCCCTCCGGGCAAGCCTCGTCACTACTCTTTATCTCTCCCTTCGTCGGGGGCTGCTGGCTGCTACAGTGTCTGGAGCTGGTGCTCTGCAGGGTAGAGCAGAGGCTTCAGAGGAGCAGCTCTAAAGCTCCGTGCCTCTGGCTGCTCCCCACTGCTGCTGCACACCGCTGGAGCCAGCCTGGGCAGTGGACAGCAGCGGTCCATGTGACAATATATCAAAGTTCATACAGCATTGAAACGTATTTGCATTATTTACCTGTATGTGGCTTCAAAAGATTTTAAACTCTCTCAGAATAGTAAACCTATTTATATAAAAATTATTTAGCCTTCTATAGGGGTATAAAATGACATGTAAAAGAATGCAAAATTGTTGTAGTTCCTTGAAATCATTTTGGTTTGGGTATTGTGTCTTGAACAGCTAGTAAATTAGCTGTCCATTGTTCTATGATGATAATAGCTCAAGTCAGCGCAGGTTATGTTAACAGGCACCTAAAACAATACCAGGGAGACAAATGGAGTCACACTGATTTGGCATTAGAATGTGGGCCAAGTATACAAAAGAAAGATCAGCTGCAAGAGTTTAGCTCTTTTCTAACAGTGAACATAAAATTTAAAGGGTCAGTAATTATGTTTTTGTATGTGCACAACATCTGATATAAACCTACTTACCATGTCAAGTCGTAATACCATCTGGTATTAATTGTACTGTCAGAACTCGGGAATGTAAGTATAGCTAATGCTTCAAATTTGCAATTTTAGGGAAAATCTGAAGTCTGATACATGTAAATAGAAACAGGGAACAGTAATACAGCAAGTAAAATTCCTAGAAATATTACTGGTTTAATATATTTGCATTAAAAATATGTTGTCATGATTTTAAAATTAAGAAAGAAAGATCTTTGTCAGCAGCAGTATTTGGAATGTCTCACAGAGAGGCATTTGATTTGGCAGGAGACAAACGGACATGAGGATTGTAGTTCTTACTGATCCAAGACAAAGATTTCTGGCTGCAGGCAGAGCAGTCCATTGGTAATTTCACACCATGCTGTGTTTACACATAAATTTCTGGCTTTGCCTCCTTTGACTGCTTTATGAGAATTCTTCCATGTTCTAGCTCACAAATATACATCAAACCAGTACACTGAAAAGAGAACAGACTACGCAAACTGATTCTGATATTGCCTTTTATTACTCCAAAGAATAGACACAAATCGTGCAAACACAGGGACTCCTGAAGCTTCCACCATCAGCCAGATGGCTGCTTTGCTATTATTCACTCATCTCTCCTAAAGCACATGTGATCTCAGAGGCTCAAAGATTCAATCATTATTCAGGAAATTGTGAATTTCTTGTGGGTGCTTGAGGTTTCTTTGCAGCCTCCCCAAAATAGCTCTAAACATAATCCAGGCTTATGTCAAATCTAAGTAGTAAATTAAATAGTGGAATAGTAATAGGAAAAATATTTGGGCCATCCTAAATGAACCAAAAGTATTTGTCTTATTGAACTACATTATCTGCTTATCACGTTAGATGATGAACACACATCTGTGTCAAAGATGTTATCTCCATTCAAAACCAAATTAATGTATTTTGAAGAAAGATGCACTACTACTTACTATAAATATGATCTATAAGGGGAAAAAAAGACAAAATCATCAATGACAACATTATATTTTGTACATTTGATAGGAAGCTGCATTCTGGACTGATAGATTGGCCTGGACTGCATTTATTTCATTTTGTTTTTCTCTGCCTCTGAACCTGTTTCTGAAAGAACTGTCAACATCTGTCTCTGCATTCAGGCCCCCTGTTATCCCCAATAGACGTGAGGAGGCGGGTTCACACACAGAGATAACAGGAGTGACAGCAGCTCTAACACCCAGGGCTCACCCAGGACGATGCTGTGAGAACCCAAATTTATTCAACAGCTCCACCACGTGGTTCTGCAAACTCACCCGTAAAAATGATTGAATGGCTAAAAACCACGTTTGTGTTTTGAAACTGATGTCTTACTAACAGAGGAATCGAAGCAACTGCATATGAGCTGTTAATTTTAAAGGAAAAGTAATGCCAGTGTCTCCACAGCAGTATGTTGGCTGTTATAAATTTTCAGTAATTACTCACCCATCTTGAAGACTTAGTAATCCTGAACTTCCAATAAGTAATATATCTTTTTAAAGGTTTCAGGACATTACATAGAAAGGTTCATAAAGTACTCTGAAAAAGTTTTAGGAATAAATTTATCATCACCAACCCGTTAGCTCTATGCCACATTTTTTGGTTAAAATTATATAGGACAGTAATAAGAGTAATGCTTTTCTGAAACAATGGCCTCTACTTCAGTAATGTTATTAAGAAGTGCCTTTTATCAAGTCACAGTATATTTTCTGGAACTGCTTTAAATTACTTTTTTTAGCCTCCTAAGATGACAATCACAAGAAAATACTAAGTACATATCTACAAAAATAGAATTACTTTTAAAATTATAGGTAGACCTATTACATTTCACACAGACCTATTACATTTCACACAGAATGGGAAACTTCCAATTATTCTGTTCCACATCATAGAATCATAGAATGCCTGGATCCTAGATACCAAGGGGCCTTAGAAATTACTCAGTTCCAACCCCCTACCATGGGCAGGGACACCTTCCACAATTCCAGGTTGCTCAGAGCTCCATCCAACCTGGCCTTGAACTTTTCCAAGGATGGGACAGGCACAGGTTCCCTGGGCAATCTGTGCCAGGGCCTCACCACCCTCAAAGGAAAAAATTTCTTCCTAATATCTGATCTAAACTTACTCTCTTTCAGTTTGAAGCCATTCCACCTTGTCCTGTCACTCCAGGCCCTTGTAAATAGTCTCACCATCTTGTTTTGTGGGCTCCCCTCAGGTACTGGAAGGACACAATTAGGTCACCCTGAAGCCTTCTCTGTTCCAGGCTGAACAATCCCAGTTTTCCCAGCATTTGCTCGGAGAGGCCAAGGTGCTCCAGCCCTCTGATCACCTTGGTGGCCTCCTCTGGCCTGGCTCCAACAGGTCCCTGTCCTTGCTGTGCTGGGCTCCCAGAGCTGGATGCAGCACTGCAGGAAGATGTAAGGCAGCAGCAACAACACCATCTCTGAAGAGGGGATAGAAGTGAAGTAGGACACTTGGGGTAGTAACAATGTCTGGAATAAAAGCCATTGAAGGTTTTATATAAACAAAGGCACCCCTAGCAATACATCCTGTGCTATTTGATGGACAATTTGAGGAAGGGGATGCACTAACAGGAGGTGGGGTGTGCTCTGGGCCCTGTTGCAGTTATCCATACACTGAGAATCATTAAAATGTTGGTATTGAGGGGGATCTGTATAGAACTGTGACACAACCATCTTGTGCAGTAAACATATTTGAGCAAATGACTTTTAAGTGTTAAAAAATCCAATAGTTCTATTTGTTTGCTTTCTTTCTTAAATGTATTAAGATAGATAATAGGCCAGTTAATAAATCATATTATATCTGTTTCAGCACTGCAATCTCTGAACTGCATGGTGTACCCCTTTGTGAATAGCTAGGAAAAAGTTCCAAGCATGGCTAGACAGAAAGCAACCTAAGCTAAATCCATTGCTGATATGACACTACCAATTCGAATTCAGAAAAAAACAGTGGTTTTTGAGTGACAGATTCACAAAGCCCAGTGTTCTGATGCCCTAACTGGAAAGAAAGGTGGGAATGCATAAATACATACAGCACCATCAAATTATTGCCCAATTAAAAGAGATGTAGAACTATGTGCACTACTTGCTTGTACTCTATGGTAAGTGTTCCTAAACCAGAAATATCCTCAAAGCACAGCATGGGGCTAAATAAAATTGTTGCTCATAAACAAACAACAAAATGTATCAAAATTAATTTCCAAATGTGATTTATGTTAAATACCCACCCCCTCCCAAATAAAATGAAGTTCTTCAACCACTGAACAGCCATGAAACGATACACAGTCCATTAAAGTCTTAAACAGCACAGTCTGACATATGAATGCATTTTTCCTAAACCCCAGGCAGTCCTATTTGTAAACAATCATAGAAACAGTTATTAGTCTTTTACTGTGGATTGTGCATGGAGAAACCAAAGATGTGTAAAATACAATTAATATAAAAATAAATTAAATGTATTTGATCAAATAAATTGAAATTTACTGTTAATTTTTTAATGAAAAAATATTTTCAAAGCTGTTATGCTGGAATTCAAATACCAGTTGTCTGCACACAAAGTAGAAGTATCCCTACATAACTGATTTTTTTCTTTAACATAAATCTAGAATGATTCCAGATCATGGGATCTTTTTCTTCTGGTCATTGAGCTAGTTATGGGAAATTTATCCATTTTTTTCAGAGCATAATTAGCCTGTGCTATTAAATGGTGATTTTAATTAAAAAAAAAAAAAAGAGAATAAACTGTTATGTTTATAAAATTTACAGAAAAAAAGCTCCTGCAGGTAGCTAGCAGGTACAATGAAAAACTGTGGGGAAAGAAAGAATTATTTTTTAAAAAGTGTCAAGCTCCAGTCTCTATACACAGTTAAAGAGAAGGGACAGAACACTGACCTGACAAGGGATAGGATAGCAGAGAGCAGACACACAACTAGGCTCTAGGCAGAAAAAGACATCCACTATCTTTGCAAGTTTCTTCAACCCAGAAAATCCTGTATTACTAACAGCAGAATGCTGAGGGAAAAGAAGCAGTGCTCTTGTGGTTTAACCCTGCAGACAGCTGAATGCTGCGCTCACTCCCCACAGTGTGAGAGGGAGAGAATCAAGAAAATAAGGTAAGTAGGACAGCACAGGAAGGGAAAATAATAATACTGGTACAGGAATACACAAACCAAGTGGAGCACAATGCAATTGCTCCCCATTGGGGGATCGATGCCCAGCCCTTCCCCAGACAGTGAACTGCCACCCCCCTGCTGACTTCTCCAGGTTTATTGCTTGGCATGATGCTATGTGGTATGGGCATATCCCTTTGGACTATATGGCTCTCCTTCCTCCCAGATTTTTCTGTTTCATGTCAAAACCAGCTTCCAGAAGGATTTGGATTATTTCTTTCCCTTTTTCAAAAATTTCTGCTGTGTTGCACCATAGAGTGATGTAAATCAGGTGTTCTGGATGTTTGCCCTGTTCCACTGCACTCTGGATCAGTCCATAGGAGACAGCAGGGCTGTGTTTCCACCTTTGGGAGCCAATGATTACAGGTATAATGCCCTTCTGGGTCCTTGAAGGACCCTCTCCTGAGGTGTTCTATGCCAAGGATACACAGTCTCTGGGCCAGTCACTATAGGATGTTTCAGCCATTCATTTATGGGCAGGCTGATTTTAATCTCCAACAGAGTCTGCTGTTCCTGTCATTCCAGAAATACAGTTGGGTTCTGCCCCTGCACAGCTTGATCTCATTGGCATTGTCTAGAGCCTTATGTTCCTGTGGGTCTGATGTGCCAGGCCATTGGATCCACACAGTCCAGGAAACACGGTTGACCTTTTCCAGTTGACTGAAGCAGGACCCCTCTAGTCCTGATCATAACATTTGTTACTCACTTCTTATAAATACACCTAAGTCCCTTTATTAAGATCAGAAGTAAAATCAGCTCTTCTACTCTGGGGAACTGTCTGTGGGGAACAGTCCACAGGGATCTGAAGCAGCAGATTTTGTGGAAGAGACCCCTTTTGTGATTATTTTTCTTTGCAACTCACGTACCAGTGACTCTAGGATAGAGTTAGGCTTTCCATCCCGCCTCCTTACGTTCTCTTTGTGGTCACACAGGTAAAACCACGGGCTCAGTAGGCCTGGGCATTTTGCAGAAATTTCTGTGTCTCTGGAATTGACAGAGGTGACAGCACACTTTTAAAAAATTGCTGGTTTTTTCCAGATTCTGCATTTGTTTAGGGACGACATGACAAAACACTGGAGGTGCCCCCTGTTGTAAGTACTTGTCCAAATTGTACCACACACCCTGACACTTAAAATTATCTGGCCTTGGGGCAGATCTCTGGGTGTTATTGCTTAACCTTAAACAAGATCTGATACACATTCATGAGACATAGCACTAGGAACATCCCAAGGATATTCAAAATTTTCAGGAGTTATTTTAATTAGCTTGGAGGAGGTGAAGAGGAAGGAGAGGCAAAAAATGTCCCTCCTTGTTTCTGCTATAAATTGGTTCCTGAAGCAGAGGGATGGCATCAGTGCTGAGTACAAATACCAGATTAGTCTCATGACTAGTAATTTTATCACACTGTAAACCAGTGTTACACACACAGTACAGCAAAACAATAACCCTAATCCAGGCCCTGGAGGTGATAAAGAGCAAGTCTTACATAACGTGATTCTGAGAACAAGCACAACTCTGAGAGCAAATAAATAAACATCATGACCACAGATTATTAAACTAAAATAATGAATGCTTATAGCAAATTTGTTCTAACATAAGCTGGTTAGATCTGTCATTATCTCTACCCTTCCTGCTGCGTGTTGGGTGACAAAAAGGACTGGTTGTGTCTAAACACTACATAGCCATTTTTTCACTCTCCCCCGGGCAATGGAGCAGAGAATAAGAGAAAAACAATCTCATGGGCTGAGATAAAGACAGTTAAGAAAGGGAAAATAATGATAAAAGAATATACAAAACAATTGATGAACAATGAAACTAATCACCGCCCACTGTCAGATAATGAGCCTGTCTCCGAGCAGGGAGTCACCACCCCCCAGGCAGCTCTCCCCAGGGCTATCATTCAGCATGATGCCACGTGGTCTGGAATAGCCCTCTGGTCACTTCGGATCAGCTGTCCCAGCTGTGTCCCCTCACAACTCCTTCTGCACCCCCAGCCCACTCACTGGCAGGGTGGGATAAAACAGAACATCCTTGACTTGGGGTAAACACTGTTCCTCAACAACAAAAGCATTGAGGTATTATCAACATTATCCTCATCTTAAATCAAAGCCACTGCACTGCTACAGGTACTAGGAAGAAAACAATGCTATCCCAGCTGAAAGCTGGACAAGTGTGTTGTGAAGATTTGTTTATACTCTTTTATTTTTACCCATTTTGATTAGCAATTTTATTTCGAAAAGTCCATTTTTTTAGCTTCTGCTTAGATAGATTTTCAGATTAAAAATATTTGGGGGGCATTGCCTTTAAGAGAAAAATTTCAATTGATACACTTTTGGCAGGCAGGCTCAACTTAGGGTCCTGTCACAGCTTAGCCAGAAATACATAGAGCTATGACTTTTTAAGAAGTGTATACAAATAGCACCTATTTATTTCAAATGCATTGATTTTGTGAATTCTGTCACAAAAAAAAAAAAAAAAAACAGAAACAAAAAAACCCCACTTCCAGGCAAAACTAAAAAAGCAAATCATTGCACATCCAGAAAATAAGGTGTATTGTATTACTTACAAAAACAGCAGTGCTGAAGGAAAAAATGGGAATAAACAGGTTGCACTGTTCACAGTTCAGTGTCTCATATTTCAAAATTAAAACATCATCAATATTAGTAAAAAAAGAAAAAAAAAAGAAATCCTGACCTCTTGAGAGGCTGCACTACTACAAGTCAAGCTGTGAATCGGTCAGTTATCAGACGCCTGGTAACACAGCAAAACACCAATCATCCAATTTATAACCCAGATGGGACAATTATGCAAAAATGCTTTGAAAATTATATGATTAAAGGTCAAGATAATACATTAAAAGAATCCATATGGGCTTTAGCTCAAGCAGACAACAAGGAATGATTCTTATAAGTCTACGAACAAGCAGCTGAGGTGACCCATGTATCAATTCAAAGTTTACTCACAAACTAAATGTGAAAACAACCTTAGCTTTATGTATCATTAGAAAGTGGATTTTCACTCCTAACAAACAGTCTGCTGTCAGCTATATCCTGTAATACATTTAATTTTTTCCAATGTTCTAGTATGTATCCAATGTGAAACTATATGAACTGATGTAAAGTTGGATTTTTTAAACAAATTCTAGGTATAAAATGCCCAGTGATGTGGGACTATAATGTCTATAGCAAGAGTGCATAACAGAAATTAGCCCGCTATAAACTGTATATTTGCCTCTACATATACAAACTTACTTAATTTTCAAATTTGAGATTAGTTCTCAACTTATCTCCAGCTTCAAATAAAAGACTGTAGATATATTTTTATTAAAAAGAGACAAAACAAACAAAACAAAGCAACCTTTTGCTTGTCCCTCCATCAGAATTCTTAATGTACTCCAGGAATTAAACTGTGAAGCAGAGTCAAAGGGATTGATAACAATGAACAGATAGGGGGGGAAAAAAATCCCAAGTAAATATAATGAAAGAATTAAAACACTTTGTGCCAAAATTGATGATTATATCAGAGAATACTAATGAAATCAGCTGAAGTGTAAAGAAGCACCATAGAAGAATCATGCAGAGCACATGGAGTGTGTAAGCAAATACTTGGCTTCTGAGAATACTTGTAAAGAATGTGATGCTGGGGTGCTGCAATGTGTCACTGAGGTTATTGAAGGCTGCAGAGGCTTATATGAAACACTAGACATTTTTAG